>NC_091947.1:1122500-1240000 GCF_041260155.1 Ptychodera flava | reverse complement strand
AAGTACCCCAGCTCTCACGACCCTGGTTAAAACACGTATATGGACACGATCGAACTCCAATAGAATGGTTAAGTCGACAGAAACATAATGTAAGTAAGATGAAATTAGATTGATGTATTGTCGGTGAATTAAATACCAAAAAAACAAAAACAATATCAACATTAATTTTATGAAGATATTGCACACTGGCATCCGTTGTAAATATCTAGTGCATACTGTGACCCCCGAGGCATTTCTCTTCAAATAGCTTTTCATTACAGTTATTGATAGCTCGCCTAATGATCTCAGAACGACAGCTGAATAGAACAGTTTCCTTCGAGTTCATCGCAAATAATCATCTGTAAATACGCGGTTGACACTTGAACTTGAATTCGCTTCACGGCCTGTTATCAATCTTAATACCGGCATTCACAGCCGTCAGGGAGAAGCGGAATGTCCGTCTCTTCGTGGCTGGTCACGTCTCACGCGATGTCTTTCACAAAACTCAGCAAACGAGTTATTGGGTTATTCCTAAAATGCCAGCTATTCCAGCTATTATAATAATTAAGTTTAGGCAGGTCATTGGAGTGAACAAGTGTTAAAGTCAACTCGGCCCTTAGTTCACATACATGATTGGTCCAACTATCTAGGTTGTTCATTAATTACCTGACAAAAGAAGGTGGCCGCAGTTCAAAATATCAATCTAAACAGTAGGAACAAATTTTACAAAATCCTTTGGTGTTTCTTCGACAAGGCCAAGTTAAGTTGCTAGTCCAAATTTAAATCCTTTTAGCAAATGTTCTCAAAATTTTAATCTCCGCTACTGGTCAGTATTTTTTCATAACATGTGATTTTACCGACTTAAATACAAGTCACGCACACTCCTCGATAATTCTTTTTTAAAGTTATGCTCCAGTGTAACTCCATGATGACTGATCGACTACGGTAAAAAATAATAATGATGAATTACTCAAGAGTCATAAACAAATGTCAAAACTGGCGAAAATGAAATTTGATGCATTCATTTAGGGTTATTGATATCATACTTGGACTTTTCATAACATCGCTGTATAATATAAATGAGATTATACCAGGCTATTCATAAATCACAATTAGAACGTTAATGAGAGTGCAAGGAACTCTAAATATGACTTTGTTTGCCTGCCTGCCTGTCTGTTTGCATGTCAGTTATCAGTCAGTATGTCAGTGTGTCATTATGCATGTATGTCTATCTGTCTGTCTGTCTGTCTGTCTGTCTGTCTGTCTGTCTGTCTGTCTGTCTGTCTGTCTGTCTGTCTGTCTGTCTGTCTGTCTGTATGTATGTATGTATGTATGTATGTATGTATGTATGTATGTATGTATGTATGTATGTATGTATGTGTATATATCTATCAGTCTGTCTATGTATCTATGTATGTATCTATGTATGTATCAATGAATGTGGGCGGAGGACAGGGAGGATGGATGGATGGATGGATGGGAGTTTTCACGTATTGTCAGTTTGATGGAGAGAAGTATGGCTGCATGCCCCATTAGCTGTAACGTTTTGCATTTCCTTACCAGAAAAATACCAACAATATTCTAGTCTTGAGAGAGACGTTTTAAACTCCTGTTATTAAGTCATATTGTAGTGAAAATGTCAGCGTTCCAATCCTTAATTGGTGCCGGATTTGGTAGATTACATACACGTATATATTTATATGGCGACCATATTTGGGCTGTAACCCGAAAATTATTTAGTCGTTAAAATCTAAGTTGTACGTTCGTCGTCAATGTTTGAACAACGTAAGTTGTACGTTCGTCGTCAATGTTTGAACAATGTTCAGTGGCATTTAGAAGAGGTGCACTTGATTTCAAACCATCTTATGGAAAGAAGTGGAACTTGTATTTGTTTTGACTTAATAAGAACATCTCCTAACTTAGAAGAAACATAAGCAGCTGAATGAGTTATGGAATACTAAAACATGACATCGAAGCAAAATATGCGAACCAATCAGCTATTTGGTTTTTTAAAAATTCTTTTTCGTCAGACTAGTTAGATTACTTTATAGTTACTTTATAGTTTAAATTATGTGAAACCGATGATAAATAGCCTATAAAAATTAAATTTAATATATTGTTATGTCATGTCATGTCATGTAATGTTATGTAATGTACAGCACTTACAGTATACCACCCTCAATTTTTTCAAAGTTTATGATTTCGAATCCTCATTGACCTGATTTCGGTCATTATAAAACCCCGCTTCTTGTATCAGAGAGAGAAGAAACGTGTTACAAATGAGATTCAGTTTTTAGATTTAATGGCAACTACGTTCAAGAAATCAGGGAATGGCCTTGCATAAGAGGTCAGAGGTCAAATTTATAGAAAGCGATTAAACATAATATTCTTATTTCTGTTCTCGCTTATTCGACAAAATGACGAACGGTCACTGAAGCAACGAGTTTCTGATTGCCAGAAAAAAAATGAGAGAACAACTTTATCCTTAATTTGATGAATAATAATGATGATGCAATTATTTCTTATTCTATCAGTATTTCTCTCTCATAAGCCTCTTACCGCTGCACTTTTATTTAACCTTAATATGGCACTGTAAATAACCACCTGATTGCAAGATCACGTAGGGTCACAAGGCTCTCTCAATGATCCAAGTCTGTACTTGCATGTATTAATGATTGCACTGTATAATCAGTCAACAATTCTTTCTCCCTGACCTGGCAAGCTCACGATAAAAGTACTTTTCCAATATATAACTCACTGTATTTTTCGTTTACGGTGTCTCTCAAGCTGCCGTGATTTCAAGGCTCTGTCTCTAATGTTCAAGATATATTGACCAGTTTAACTGCGTCTTGCACACACTCGCATCTGAGTAATTTGATACAACACGGAACGTTTAACTTGTCCGATGTGATGTATGAAACACGTTACGAGGGCTTTTGTCGCTCTAATTTAATTTGAGACTCATCAGATCTTGAACTGCCGGCGTTTTATTGGGTGAAACCAAATTTCCGGATCCTGTTAGAGTTAAGCGATAGGTAACCTCTCACGAATCTTAGATCCCGTTTACCTAGAATGTGACTTACCTGTTTCCATTAAATAAAAGATGTCATAACAAAGGGATCAATAGACTATGTGCTGTAAAAAGTCGGGCAGAAGTTCAAAGGAAGTATAGATAAACCGTTATGTACATTGACAGCACAGCATCTCTTTGTAATGGAGACACGGCGTGAAACATGAGTACAGTATTAATGCCAACGGTACAGGACCTTTTACTGTCTATTGATGAAGTTGCATACACACATAGAGCAGAAAGATTTATCTTAGCAATTTTATTGACAGGCAAATCGAACAAAATCAAGAAAGATAAAAGATCGCGTGATGCAGTTGATATTGACTTCCAAGTAAACCGTGGCCTTGGGATGATGTCATATAGAGTTACGGTTCGGCCAGTGGCTGTCACGGCCACCGAGAAAAGGGAACGGAATGGTCGTGTCCCTCGGGAACAGCAGAAGTCTCCGTGGCATAGCAAGGCTTAAGGTTCTGGAGGTATAACGTCAAAAAAACCTAATAAGCTAAGAATCAAAACAAAGAGAAAGGGCTAAAGGCACAGGCGCTTGGCACATTGCTGGGATAATAATCGTATTTAATATGTAGAATGTCTATATACGACTTGATTATTCAATAAAAGAATCACCGTACGTGATATTAGTGTAGGCCTACAGGCCTACATGTTGACTGGCATTGTACCTATGGCTGCTTGGCTCGGGCCCGGCGAACGCACTGCATAATCATCAATGTGTAGAATGTCTACATGACTTGATTATTTATTAAAGAATAACGGTACGTGATATTACTGTACATGTCAGCTAGCTTAACCGAGCGGCTGTAGAGCTCTGCAGGGCTTGGGCCCGGCTTTGGCCCGTTGTCCACTGCTGCACAGACAGGGACTCCTGTCTGTGCAGCAGTGGACAACGGGCCGAAGCCGGGCCGAAGCCCTGCAGAGCTCTACAGCCGCTCGGATAAGCTAGCCGACATGTACAGTAATATCACGTACCGTTATTCTTTAATAAATAATCAAGTCATGTAGACATTCTACACATTGATGATTATGCAGTGCGTTCGCCGGCTCGAGCCAGGCAGCCATTCGTATATAATGCCAGTCAACATGTAGGCCTAAAGGTCTACACTAATATCACGTACGGTGATTCTTTTGTTGAATTATCAAGTCGTATCACAGGGTACACGGGCTTGTTGTTTATTTGTGTCTGTTTGTTTGTGTGTATGTTTGTGTTTGTTTATTTGTTATATTTAATAAAATAACAGCGAAAAGCTGTTTTGTTAATATTTGTCAATAAAGAGCAGTTTATTTGTTTATTTGTTTGTTTATTTATTTGTTTGTTTGTTTGTTTGTTTGTTTGTTTGTTTGTTTGTTTGTTGATACGTATTTCCCATGGTTAGGGTTAGGGTTAGGCTTAAGTTAGGGTTAGGGTTAGGCTTAGGGTTAGGCTTAAGTTAAGGTTAGGGTTAGGGTTAGGCTTAAGTTAGGGTTAGGGTTAGGGTTAGGCTTATTCACTCCCTCTGTCTCAATATATAGAGGGAGTGAATAAGCCTAACCCTAACCCTAACCCTAACTTAAGCCTAAGCCTAAGCCTAGCTGTAACCCTAACTTAAGCCTAACCCTAACCCTAACCATCGGAAATACGTATAAACAAACAAACAAACAAACAAAAAACAAACAAATAAATAAATAAACAAACAAATAAACAAATAAACTGCTCTTTATTGACAAATATTAACAAAACAGCTTTTCGCTGTTTTTTATTAAAAATAACAAATAAACAAACACAAACATACACACAAACAAACAGACACAAATAAACAACAAGCCCGTGTACCCTGTGGTCGTATATAGACATTCTACATATTAAATACGATTATTATCCCAGCAATGTGCCAAGCGCCTGTGGCTAAAGGTCTAAGATGCCGCCATTCCAAATGTACTGCTGAATCACATGAACTTGATATCATAACAATTACGGTGATACGATGAATGAAAGGTATGGAAAGGAATATATGATAGCAAAAAAATCAGGTCTTTCTTAAACACAAAATGCTCATATGTTCCGTTCCGAGGGACAATTCCCTATCCGTTCATATGAATGATGTACCCTTTCCGTATTGTCTAAATTTGACGCAGCGTAGCCAAGATGTTCCGAGACCCTTATTATTCCAAGTTGCCAAATTACGAAAGAAGATAATTCTATATGAACTGAATATTACCCTTCTGTACACTAGTTTGAAACAAACTTGAACATGACCAGGATAACCCTTTGTATATTTTGTACCCAAAATATGCTATACACAATGTTTGCATTTTTAAAAGTGTTGGTGCTGTTGCAACTGCGCGGAACATGGAGCTAGAAACAAAGGAACCCCCTCTCCCCAAACAAATACGGGCATACGCATATGTGGTTGACAAACATCCGTGATATAGAGACTTCCAACAAGACTGACAAAACGTGCTTGTCTGACAAGAAACCATATTAATAGTAGCCTAGGGAGTCTTTTGGCCAAATCACCGCTGCTGAAGGAAATGTATCACTACACTGTATGTGGAGGTTTTCCTCTTGGGTATTCTTCTACTGCTATTGCAGTTAATCCCGTCATTCTAAGCTCAATTTTATTGAAGCAGTAAATATGGTGAAGCATTCTCTCTCTACAGACTATTTCTTCACGATTGATAAAAACGACTATGTTCGTATGGATGAAGAAATCTCAGCTTGTCATATTCAATAATCTTGGCACTTCACTTTTACACTGTAATAATTTGGATGCCCATAATTTTGAATCTGGTTATTTACTTTTCCACTTTGTTGCGCAAATTCTTCATAAATCTATCTCTGGCGTTGTATATTTTTAGGTATATTAACGTTCTGTTAAAATGATAATTCATGTACGTAGCAGTGTTGTCCTTATATTTAAAAGTAGCCGGGTAATTTAAGAAAGTAGACGGGCGGACTGCGAGGAGGTGAAGCGACCGAGCGGCGAGTGAGCGTAGCGAACGAGGGGGGAGAGAGCGCGAGAGGGGGTGTCCCCCTCTCGCAAGGCGAAAAATGAAATTTTGGAGTGGAAATGGTGTTCTCTGGTTGCATCTGAGGTGACATTTAGCTGAGACTGAAACAGTACTTTTGTTGTGTGTCTTAGACGTGGCTCACATACAACATAACAAACAAACATGATCTTGTTTTGTTTGTATTATTTATGACACACGTATGGTTTTATTTGCAGTGAAGATGTAACATTTAATCTTAAATCACCCGCTGTCTGCTCATTTCATTGCTCATTTCCCATTCTTCATTACCACATAGTAGTTTCCCCAAAACCATCAAACTCATTCTATTCTATTCTAATCAAAACACATTCGCTTTTCTTAAGAAAAACAACAGTAAGATAATTCACTGTAACAGTGTTTGCATTTACGAAAAAAATGCGTATATAGAAAACTAATAACAATGAAAAAATGCGTTGATCCTATGCGTAATAATATTACGCATTGGATTGAGTCTCTACGCATTTTTTCATTGTTATGAGTTTTCTATACTCAAACGGTTGCGAAAACACTCTCCGCGACTGAGCTTAGGCGACAACAATACGAGATGAGTGCCCGTTTAACATTAAATTTGTTGCAACATTTCTGTCGATCGATATCCCTCATTTTATGTGGAAAGTTTCGGATTCTCTGAGTGTAGTCTGAAAAATCGGCATCGTCGAGTCAGAGGCACGTTACCATTTCAGTTGCTAATTTTCAGGCTAGCGATAGTTTCTGAAACTTATGACACAAAGTGATTGATTGACAGAAATGTTGCAACAAATTAAATGCAAACCGCGGACGATCATCTCGTCTCGCTGTCCCCAAATTTGATCAAAGCAGATATGCAGCAAGGCGTCGGAAGGAAACAACTCTATTTTCTTCCAAATTTGCTCCACGAGTCCGTGAAAAAAATGATTCAGAGGGTCCGTCGAAAGACACTATCGGGCAACCCAACATGGAGAACATGGAGAAGCGCAGAGAAATTGAACCCATGCCGGAATCCACGACGTATTGTCCCGTTGTCTTAAGCAACAGGGGATAAGCACTACGGTGAAGCCGTGAGCCGTGACGATGATGCGCCGGTCGGCGCCGCAACGGTGCGATCGGCAACACACTTGCCTGTCACCGTGGATTCTAGTACGTAAAAATAATCAATGAAAAAAATGCCCGTTCAAATAAACAGTTGCTTCTGAAAAAAATCAGTTCTACCTCATTTTTTTTAAATCTAGAAAATGCGTCGGTATTGCTCTGAGAATAACTTGATTTGTTGAGAAGATCATACTCGTAGTGACCGTGACGTTGGCAGCCAGCGCGGCGGCGGAAAACTAGCTGCAGTCTCATGAACTTCGAATCGTCGATCAAAATCACATCTTTTCGGCGTTTTTAACTCACAAATTCAGCGAAATTGAAGTTTTCATTCATAAACTAAATATATTTTTGGAATCAAGTATACCTTTCGAACGGGCTTTCTTCGGGTAAAATATTCCATCGGCAAGGTGCCAGTGGCCGACGCAACATTTCTTTTTGACGCCATCGTTAAAAATCATGACCTATGACCTTCATACTAATCAAACCAATTGCACTGCTCGTAACAAAGACAACACCATAGGCGCGTCCATCAGCTCAGTCAATCACACTGTTTAACAAATAAAAGATCGGGCTTAAAAAGCCACAAACGGGTATTTAGAAACTGTTTTATGTTTATTGTTATGTAGGTCATTTCCCCCCACACTCATCATGACCTGAGTTCAATTAGTCTAGAACATTCTCAAGGTCACTACCCTCAATGACCTCACAACCTTGAATTCAATTAGTCATGTTTGGAATGTTCTGGAAAGTTGATTAGTTGTGTAAGGGAGATAATTTTAGAACAGTAATTAGCATGTCAATAAAAGTTCTAGATTGTTCTTATATGCCTTTATAAAAGGGACGTGCTCAGCTTCCAGTCAGACTTTTGGGATCGTGTCTCTTGTGTGTTACTAAAACTCCAGCAGTAGTCATTCTCAAGACTTTTCAAGACCTTAACTGTCAACGCTGGATTTATACTGTGGACTTTGTGCAGCTTCAAGCCTGCAAGCCGAAGGACTGTTCATTCATCCGACTGACTGTTACAACTCTGAGACTGGAGCTTTGCCGTCCCAGATGAGATAAGTAGTCTGTACACTTTTAAAGCTTGTACTCTATCCCTGACTTAGCAATTAGTTTTATTTTCGTAATAAATTTTGTTTAAACGTTAACTGCTGAGTTCACCCTTTTGTTCGTTTTCTCTGCACGTAACAAAATTGGGGGCTCGTCCGGGATACGAATATTTTGAGCCGTTTGACAACATTTTGCCTACCTTTTCAAAACTACTTTACACTGTGAACTCAGCGAAATTTAATCATGGCGGAATTCAAGCCAGACGAATTTATGGAGGACCTTGATCAGGACACATTTAATTCCCTCAGAAAAGACAACCTCATAGCACTGGCAAATTTCCTTAAAGTAGAAGTCAAAAGATCTATGCGCAAGCGAGAGATACAGTTCAAGATTGCAAAACATTTAGTTAATTCAGGCCATTTTGAGGAGTCTGCCCTAAAAGATTATGAACCTGAGTCTTCCTTTGAACTCAGAAAATTAGAGTTAGAAATACAGGCAGATTTGGCACGTGAAAAGTTAGCAATGGAAGAAAGACAGAAAGAAAAAGAATTACAAATGAAAGAAAAAGAATTGCAAATGAAAGAAAAAGAAAGGCAGGAAAGATTAGAAATGGAAGAAAGACAGAGAGAAAAAGAATTGCGATTAGAAGAACAGCGATTGCAGTAGAAATAAAACGTTTAGAGCTTGGACAGTCAGGAAAATTCTTCCTTCAGACAAGTTTGACATCACTAAGCATTTCAGGTTAGTTCCCCCTTTCAAGAAAAGGATGTTGATAAATATTTTCTCCATTTTGAGAAAATTGCTCAGAGTCTGAATTGGCCTAAGGAGTCCTGGTCTATGCTTTTGCAGAGTGCTTTGGTGGGTAAAGCCAGAGAAATTTACATTCAGTTGTCAGTAGAGCAGGCTTCAGATTATGATTCTGTGAAGGAATTAATTCTCAAGGGCTATGAGTTGGTGCCTGAAGCTTACCGTCAGAAATTTAGGGATTGTGAGAAGGTGAAGGATCAAACTTATGTTGAATTTGCTCGAACAAAAGAACAACTGTTTGATCGTTGGTGTTCTTCGGAAAAGGTCAGTCAGAATTATGACAAATTACGACAACTTGTTTTGATTGAGGAATTTAAAAGGTGCATCCGGAGTGACATCAAGACATTTATCAATGAACAAAAGGCAGATACATTGGAGGTCGCTGCACGTTTGGCCGATGATTATTCATTGACCCACAAATCTTCATTTCACAGCAAATCATCCCAGTCCTTTTCCATACAGAAACAATGCAGGTAAATTTAACTCGTCCTTTTCATCCAAGAATTTCTCAAAGGAGAGTAGAAAATCAAATGACAACAGTTCACAGAGTTCAATAACACTCCCACATCATCAGATCCCAAGTCTCAATCTCCTTCTGACAAACAGTTCGGTACACTTTCTTGTAATTATTGTAAGAAAGACGGCCATTTAATGTCAGAGTGTTTCAAATTGAAAAGAAAACGTGAAGGTCAAAGTGGTCAAAGTGGATCTAAGCCAACCGGCTTTATTTCTTCATCAACTCAATTAGAGTCTAATAATGTGTGCAACACATTTTCTGAGGTTAAACCCCTCTTATCCCCAATTAATGAGGTCAAGGTCAATTCTTCTCAAGATAGCATTATGGGTATTTTCGAGCCATTTATTCATAATGGTTTTATATCACTTTCTAGTGATTTCTCTTCCGCTACCCCTGTCAAAATTTTAAGAGATACCGGGGCTTCCCAGTCTCTTTTGTTGGCAGATACCCTGCCGTTTTCTGAAAAGTCATTTTCAGGTTCTAAAGTTCTTATTAAGGGGGTAGATTGTAATGACTACATTCCTGTTCCTCTCCATAATGTCTATTTGTCTTCGGACTTTGTTTCTGGACCTGTGACTTTAGGTATTAGGCCTTTTTTGCCTTTTGAAGGGATTCACCTTCTTCTTGGAAACGACCTTGCTGGGGACAAGGTCATTACTAATCCACTTGTGACTGATAATCCTAGTTTAGATCAAAATCCAGAGCCAATAGAGGAAGACATTCCCGGCCTTTTCCCATCATGTGCCATTACTCGAGCCATGTCAAAGAAAACTTCCGAGAATCAAAATACTCTCAAAAATAATGTCACAGATGTTGACTTAAATGACACCTTTCTCAGTCAGGTGTTTGACACGGATCATTCCGTTATCCCTCGTGGATTTGAAACTTCCAGTAAAACTTCTGCTGACCAAAGTCAGACATTTTCTAGATCAAATCTCATTGCAGAACAACACAAAGACCCAGATATTTTGTCTTTGTTTGACAGGTAGATGATGAAGGTAAAACTTCAGATAGCTCTGTTTCCTATTATACAAAATCTGGTATTCTCATGCGTAAATGGAGACCTCCAGATGTTTTGGTTGATGACGATTGGGCTATAAAACATCAAATTGTGGTTCCAAAGCCCTATCGTGCTGAAATATTGCGCCTGGCCCATGAAACGCCCTGGGCTGGTCATTTAGGAGTCAGGAAAACTTATCATAAAATTCTCAGTCACTTTTATTGGCCTAATCTCAGGCAGGATGTAGCACATTTCTGTAAAACTTGTCACACATGTCAAATGGTAGGAAAGCCAAATCAGACCATTCCAAAGGCCCCTTTACAGCCAATTCCTGCATTTCAAGAACCATTTAGTAGGATACTAATAGACTGTGTTGGGCCCCTACCAAAAACAAGATCAGGAAATGAGTACATGTTGACAATTATGTGTACATCAACTCGGTTCCCAGAAGCCATACCACTGAGAAATATAAAGACAAAGACTATAGTGAGAGCTTTAGTCAAATTTTTCACTTTATTGGCCTCCCTAAATGTGTCCAGTCCGATCAAGGCTCCAACTTTATGTCTGGAATTTTCAACAAGTAATGGATCAGCTAGGCATTAAACAGTATAGGTCCTCCGCCTATCATCCAGAAAGTCAGGGTGCTCTTGAGCGATTTCATCAAACTTTGAAAAACATGATTAGGACCTACTGTTTTGACACAGAGAAGCAGTGGGATGAAGGAATTCATTTTCTGCTCTTTGCTGTTAGAGAGTCAATTCAAGAGTCTCTTGGTTTTAGCCCATTTGAGCTTGTATTTGGACATACAGTCCGTGGCCCACTCAAGCTCGTTAAAGAGAAATTCCTATCAGACGATGATGATTGTCTGAATATTTTGCAATATGTGTCAGATTTTCGTACAAAACTCTCTAAAGCATGTGAATTAGCCAGAGAAAATCTTGAGTCATCTCAGCAGTCAATGAAAACCAAATATGATAAAAGCACCTCAAAACGGAAGTTTGAACCAGGTCAAAAAGTTCTTGTTCTACTTCCAATTCCTGGCAAACCACTCCATGCTCGTTACTTTGGGCCATACCTAATTGATAAGAAATTGAGTGATTTAAATTACATCATAATAACACCTGACAGGCGAAAACAAAAACAGCTATGTCACATAAATATGCTTAAGCCATATTTGGATAGGGATAATCCTACTATAACTCAGCCTGTCAGTGCAGTCAGTTCAAACCATTATGAAGATAGTGATACTGAAACTGACTTGAGTGAAAATACTCTAAACTCAAAGCTGGGCTCGGTCAAGCTTCAGAACTCAGAAATCCTGGAGAAGCTGGAGTCTACAAAGTTGGCACACCTCCAGCCAGAACAACAACAACAGGTGAAAGAACTGCTCCACGAATATAAACACCTGTTTCAAGATGTTCCAACGAGGACAAACGTCATCTATCACGACGTTGATGTTGGGGACAGTAAGCCTGTAAAACAACATCCATACAGACTGAATCCAACAAAAGCAAAATATCTCCAGGAAGAAGTCAAATACCTGCTGGACAATGACTTTATTGAACCCAGTAAAAGTAACTGGAGTTCGCCGTGCATACTTGTTCCCAAATCAGATCACAGTTATCGTATGTGCACAGACTTTAGGAAGGTCAACACTTTAACAAAGACAGACACTTTCCCAATCCCGAGGATTGATGACTGCATCGACCGAGTGGGAAAAGCCAAGTATGTGACGAAATTTGACCTACTGAAGGGATTTTGGCAAGTCCCTCTGACGGATCGTGCTCGTGAAATATCCGCCTTTGTTACACCAGACGGATTGTTCCAGTACAAGGTGATGCCATTCGGAATGAAGAACTCTCCGGCAACGTTTCAACGGATGATCAACGACGTCATATCCGGGCTAGACGGGTGTGCAGCCTACGTTGACGACGTCATCCTGTATAGTGACACCTGGGAGGAACACATCAAGCTCATGCGGAAGTTCTTTGAGAGACTGAGCAAAGCAATGTTGACTGTCAACCTTGCCAAATCTGAGTTTGGTTGGGCAAGGGTAACTTACCTCGGACATACTGTAGGACAGGGTGAGGTAAACCTGTTGATGCCAAAATCAGTGCCATTTCAAGTTTTCCCATACCAAACTGCAAACGACAACTGATGCGCTTTCTCGGTATGGCTGGTTACTACAGAAAATTCTGTCCAAATTTCTCCACAATTACTGAGCCTTTGACTAACTTACTTAAAAAGAAAGTAAAGTTTGTTTGGTCAGAGCAATGCCAACAGGCATTTGATACACTTAAAGCCATACTGCAAAGTGCCCCAGTGTTGTCTGCACCAGATTTCACTTTGCCATTCAAATTAGCTGTAGATGCTAGTGATACGGCTGCTGGTGCTGTTTTATTGCAAGAGGATAGTCATGGTATAGATCATCCTGTTTGCTATTTTTCACGCAAATTTAACAAATCCCAGAGAAACTACTCTACAATCGAAAAAGATGTTTATCTTTGATATTAGCTTTACAGCATTTTGAAGTTTATGTTACTTCTTCAAATCAGCCAATAGTGGTTTATATTGATCACAACCCTCTTGTTTTTCTGCAGAAATTCAAAGGCAAAAATCAGAGATTGCTAAGATGGAGTTAATGTTACAGGAGTTTAATCTTGACATTAGACATATCAAAGGCAGAGACAATTTAATTGCAGACTGTCTCTCTCGTATTTAGAGTTTATTGTTGTTCACTTTCAAGAAATTTTACTTTAGAGTACAACAAAATTTGAGTACTTAAATCCTTTTCAAGATTACATTTGTAAAAGAAAGATTTTTCTTTGAAAAATTTTCTTTTTTTGAAGAGGGGGTGTGTTATGTAGGTCATTTCCCCCCACACTCATCATGACCTGAGTTCAATTAGTCTAGAACATTCTCAAGTCACTACCCTCAATGACCTCACAACCTTGAATTCAATTAGTCATGTTTGGAATGTTCTGGAAAGTTGATTAGTTGTGTAAGGGAGATAATTTTAGAACAGTAATTAGCATGTCAATAAAAGTTCTAGATTGTTCTTATATGCCTTTATAAAAGGGACGTGCTCAGCTTCCAGTCAGACTTTTGGGATCGTGTCTCTTGTGTGTTACTAAAACTCCAGCAGTAGTCATTCTCAAGACTTTTCAAGACCTTCACTGTCAACGCTGGATTTATACTGTGGACTTTGTGCAGCTTCAAGCCTGCAAGCCGAAGGACTGTTCATTCATCCGACTGACTGTTACAACTCTGAGACTGGAGCTTTGCCGTCCCAGCTGAGATAAGTAGTCTGTACACTTTTAAAGCTTGTACTCTATCCCTGACTTAGCAATTAGTTTTATTTTCGTAATAAATTTTGTTTAAACGTTAAACTGCTGAGTTCACCCTTTTGTTCGTTTTCTCTGCACGTAACATTATGCAGTTCCATGCGGGAAAGAGGTCGCGAAACTGCTAATCGTAGGTGTGCCGTCTAACAGCTGGCAGTGCAATCCCGAAATTACAGGTCTATAAAAATAATCTAATGACGTTAAAAGTAGCCGGGAAAAAATGCAAAACAGCCGGGTTATTTACCCGGCACCCGGCTTCTAAGGACAACACTGTACGTAGAAACGTACATGAATTATGAATGTTGTAGACAAAATATCATAAGCTTAAGGTAAAGACAAATTACTAGAAGTAAATGTACGTTTTGCGTCCTTCCGCGTGTATTTTTTCGGAGTTTCTCTGAAATAAACACAAACATGTTTCTCAAAATTTTCAATCCTTAGTGATAATCAGTCTCAAAAATAAAACCATGACTTTTGAAAATAATCATTACAGCATTCCCATTATGTGCAGAGGGTATATTAATACACGTTGTATGCATGACATACTGAATAAGGAAACATACTGATATAATAATAAAAAAAATCACTTTTCATACTTTTGTTGATTAAAGCTTCTACTCTCGCGTGAACTATTATGTTTGGGGATTATTTTCTACCAGTCAGGAGGGTAAGAGCGAAATGAGGAGGGTTTTGTCAGCTAAGCACATTTTGTCAGATTCTCGCCTTACAAGCGTGTCAACATCGCCAAATCACTTCGTTTCGAGATTAGACTAAGAGATAAATTCTGTCACCCAGCTGGATTGCCGATAACCAAACACGTCTCGTGAAGCAAAATCTCACTAACAATTCCTTATCAGAGCGGGATATACTGCTATCTTTTCTAAAAAAAAATTTCGTGCCTTCATCCATATCCGTCGTGTACACCGAACTTACGCATTCCCCAAGCTGTACGTCACACAGTTACATTCATCTGCTTGTCACGAACATGACAATCAAACGCTACAAAGGTGAAGGTAACTAAAGATAGGCAATTAGCACACGTTTTCAACCACGCATGACTCTTCAGTAGGGCGAAATATCGCTTTCCAATGTAACTGATTTGCCTCCAATAGTCTAACTGTGCTGATCGTGATGTCAAGATGATATTATTTTTTTCAGATATTGCTTTAAAGTAAAGCCGTAACGTTTTTCTCTTCTTGACTGAAGCAATAAACCATCCCGGTGACTTGTATGCTACGAGACGTTTGCAATGTTCATATCCAGTGAAAAACTCGTCGTGTACCCGTCGTCTGGGTGGTTACTTGCCATACACTTTGTATCTCGATCAATTAGATCTCTTTATTTTCACCATCATTGTATTACTGCAGTGTAAGATTATCCATCATATGTGATGATTTAAATAAATACGGAAATTTGTCTAACCATATTTGTAAAACACGTGACATAATTACTGCTTTCATTAAGCTAATTTACACATAAATATTTGTTAGATAGTTGGGACTTATTTTAACAACCATCTGATAAAGTGTTTCTAATGGCAGGAATTCATTAGCCAAACCACATAAACAGAAGGCTAACATTCCAGTCCTCATTCCCAGTAATTCCATGCAATGTACAGCTAGTCATATTCATATTGTGACATAATAACAGACAGTGGGGCTTGGCTCTATGACGCAGTTCAGAACTAATCCCTTAGCCTTGTCGTTCAGATTTCAAAGCTCGATTTCACAAAGGGAAATATCGTCATACATTACACTTACGTATCACTGGATATTAACAAGACGTCACACAGAGAAGCACTGTCCCCTAATTTGCATAATGTGTACATTTCACACCAGGAGTTATTTTTTGACAGATTTGAATTTCAAACATTTTCCGACACATTTTCGATATTTTGCTCTTTATAAGCTATTCATACTTTTGAGTGATTTATCGAGATATGCCTCGAATGGTTTACATGGAAAGTACAAAAGACGCCCCAATTTTTTTGCAAAAAGTGAAATGAATGTTTTCCGTCTCCCACAGCTTTCGTCCTAGTTCTTCCAAGATGTATTCAACTCATCTATATGTAAAAACGAATTAGCGGTTTTTAGTTCAAATGATTTATTCTGTCGTATGTGTTATTGTAACAGTTGCTGATGTTTGACATTATCACTTAAATGTGTTGTCCATTAACTTCACTTTTTGTACGATTAGAAGTTGAATCTTCCCTAGCTGTGCATATCATGTTCGATATTTTCTAATAGTTATTTTGTGTTTATGTAGGGTTCTGATTTTCCATGTGATTTTATCTTCGTCGTGTTCGAATTAACGTTCATCAAAATGTCAGGAAATAGCATAGGATTGCACCTGCGCACACACATCCAGCTGATATTTATATTCTTATTGGTCTCTCTATCGTTAAACAAGATACCCGTATAATTTTGGGCATGCCCACGACGTTAACACATTACAGATTTTCATCATCTAGTGTGAGTGAGTGTGGCCATGTCTTAGAAAGCAAACGTTAAACACGGTCCATTTGCTTTATCTGCTGCTGCTATGGCAACTCTACTAAAGAATATTGTGACCATGCATTAAAGGCAGGTAAATTTACTTTTTTCCAATCACAGCGAAAATCGTCAACTGCAAAAGCTGAAGCGTACAAACCACACCTTGAATACTACACTCGAAATAGCTACCTGTACACTCTTTTTATCTACACCGTTCTGTCTGTGTGTCTGTAGGTCTGTTTCTCTCTCTCTCTCTCTCTCTCTCTGTCTGTCTGTCTCTCTCTCTCTCTCTCTCTCTCTCTCTCTCTCTCTCTCTCTCTCTCTCTCTCTCTCTCTCTCTCTCTCTCTCTCTCTCTCTCTCTCTCAGGCTCGGTGATTGCAAGCTTCCACCAGTCAGTTCGAATACAAATGATAACGTCAGAATTAGGCGGTCTTTGCTGTCGGGCATATTAATATAATCATGTGCTACGCGAGACATCAGACTCTCCGCTGATGGAATTGCGTTTGCCTTATATTGATTAGGCTTTTGCCATCAACGAAAGGCAAAGTCTGGGATGGAATATGTCGAATAGAGAACTGATGTCTATTAATCATGGCCGTGACGCACGTTCATGATCATTACTGCTTTCAGAGATTGCAAAAACGGGCTAGAAGTGCATTTGCGCCACATGTGGTGTACGTGCCCCTCTAGCGATATAGAAACGGTGCGTAGGAATAACTTTCGAAACGATCTCGTATCAAAATAAGGCCACGGTACTTTCTTTGTCAATGACTGAAAATCTACCTTGATTGGCACACCATTAATTAAGTTGACCACACCTTCTCAAATGATCCTCAAAAAAGCTTACATTCGGCTTCTTTCGATTGAATGTACCGGTTGTGTGACTTACATCTGTTAAAAGCAAAAACAAAAACCAGGTGGCAATATTTTGTGAAGAATTCCCTATCGGTTTCGGTTATTTCATGGAAAATGATCGGGTATTCTAACGTCATATTATGATAGCAGATGCGACATGAATTTCAAAGATGGGAAATGTCAAGTACTTTGGCACTCCTCTGAGTAGTGGCTGAGATCTTCAAAGTGAATCATATTAGAGCCGACAGGGAGAACTTATAAAAAAGGGATTCACTTAGAATACAAAGTCGATTTTTCTCATCTAAATTGGTCGATGAGGCATTGTCTTGGGGTAGCTTATTGATCAAAAACCCTTACATTAACTTCGCCAGTATTGATTTTTTTTGGCAGATTCCACCGTTTGATGATTTGCGTCGACGTCACAGCTTCAGAAACAGGAATTCTTAAATTTGGTATAGTTTGTACATTTCTATATGAGCTGTGTTTTGCCGACAACTTTCCTCGTAGCGGAAACCAACACGTCCAGTAAACCCCTCTACATGTACACCGGCGCACTAGATAGCTTACAGGAAAACACTTTTCATGTGGGAATTACCGTTCTTAGTTACCCTGTTGACCAAAACCCCCGACGCGATTAATTTAGTTTTTCTCAGTAAGATTTATGTGTAAATAATTCCATGAAGCATATGGTCGACAAATTCTTGATAACTGTGTTTTTACACAGGAGATTGTGAAATAGATTAAACAACGTCACTTAAAAATTTCATAAAACAACATTGATGACATTAAATTAAAATGGAATATGTTCACAAGCCACATGGCTTCACATCACGTCATGTAAGCTGATTAAATTCCTTATGCATTCCTAAAATCATAGTTCACGAGGAAGAATTTTGTGGTTCATTTCTTCAGCTTATTTTTCTTCACAATAAACCTGACCCTCACGTTGAGCATGTACGTTATGAAAAATGTTATCCGTGGTGACTGATCAACGACTGATGTACAAAGGTTAAGTCCTTGGAGCTGGACAAGTCATCGCTCACCTGTGACGAAATGTCAACCATGATCGGTTGTTAATAAAATTGGTTCGATGTCAGGTCTTTAGTTAAGTATCGAATCATACGACACACGGGCTAAGATTAAATAAACACAGCGGTATCCCCTATGCTTTGATCGATTTTCTTTCCAGAGAAGCTCGAGACCTGTTTTGCTTCGTTTCACCCAACCCTTCGATAAAATAGATTGAGGTCACGGTTATAAATTACGATCGGAAATGGAGGTCACCTTCAACTTGTACTTGTTAAACTCTCGCGTGCTATGAAGGCACAAACTGACTTGTAGTTGACAAAGAAACCTGGCTTTCAGAGGGACTCCTTTAATAGCATGAACGAATTCGTCAAATACAGGCACTATACCGCAGTTGATAGTGACAAGACTGCTTGAGAACAACAAAATAAAATTGAGAGAGAGCGGGCGAAACTGATGGAACGTTTTGTTAAATGATTGAATTTGACGTCATTTCCCCTAAGATGTAATTGTTAAGTCACACATCCAATATTTCACTCTGAGAAAGACTGTTAACCTTCAAATGAAAAACTCATCACCAAGATTTTGTCTGATTATAGGGATACAGTTATACATTACGCCTTATCATCGAAGATGATCAATTACTGATTTGTCCTGACGTTAAAAGTTGACACATCATTATCTTTTGGTGATATGTGGGCACCATCTGTTACGGGGAACAAAGGAAAACTACAAATTTCAGGAAATGGCGGTTTAAATATCATTGCTGAAAGGACATAAATCCGCGACAGCAAATTACGTACAAGAATATATGTCAACACGGGAATTGAATTCAAAGATGAATTGAAGATTTTATTAAAGGTTTCATTCTGGTTATTTGTTGTTAACGGCAACGCTGTATTTTGAATCAAAACACGATCTTGTGAAGAATGCTTTGAGTGTACTTTGGTTTCTATTTTGCAGTATGGTCAATCAGTTCCAATTTATCCTCTGTCTTGTTTAGAAAAGAGAGAGGAACCATTATCACACCAGTTTTGGAGGTATTGGAGTAGGAAACCTGGATATCGAGATCGCACACCACAAGCAAGAGTTGTTAGATTCAACACGAATACGCCTCGCGGACAGATATTCGACCTTCAAATGTTCGCAAAACTTTTCTGTTATTCTGTCTGTACGGAATGTCATTGAATTTAGTGTAGTAAATTAAAAGTTCACCGTTTTTTTCCGTAATTGAAAATGCATTTTTGTTTTCACACATAGACTTAAAATATGTTTGGCGGCCATCTTGAATTTCAAACATGTATAGTTAATGTCAACATATTTGTGTCTCTTGTACCAAATTTGTACGGTGACATATAATTTTCATTCGTTATCACGGAAGAGAATGGTTTAGAATTTCATAAGGAAATACTAAGCAAGGGTCGAAATTTGTTCAATTCAACGTCTTCGTCTCTTACTGCCTGTATCACAATTGCACATGTGGTGTACTTAGGGTTTGGGGTCGGCGAAATCATTTTCTTTCGAGTCGAGCGAGGATCTTCAGTATGAAATAAACAAAGTCTCGTGCCAGTAAAAGTTTCGTTTCCGTATCGCCAGATCGCAATCTCCATAATGTTGGTCGGAATGATTGGGAGTTTTCTTACTCTCAAAAATACAACCTGTTCGATCGTCTGTACAATTTATGGAAAGTCTTACATCTGAATGTTTTCACTTTAATTAAATCCTGTTTGAATGTATTTTAAATTGTCGTACTCTATTGTGAATTCGGATCCACATGCTATTTGCAGACCATTTCATTGAAACTTCGCATGAATTTGGATCATGCAGCGCTTGTCTGATCGATGGAACACTCTGTCTGAAAAGCAAGCACAAACCAAACCAAAGCTTGATACCGTACTGTATGTATTTTTCACAACAGGAGGCAAGAACATTTTTAATAAGATGATGTTTTGTAAATCCAGTGTTGCTGCTCGATGGAAAACACCAGTTTATAGCTAACGTTTTGTTTGTCCCGTATTATCACAGTAAAAGTTATGTTGACTTCGAAACATCTTGTTTTTATTACCTTGTTTTCTTTCAAAAACAACGTATCTCACTACATGTGTACATTAGGCTAACTGCATTTATAAACATGAATACCCACCGTTAAATGTTTATCTTCACCCTTTCTAGAAAAAATTATCTCATTCAACGTTACAAAACTATTCAGCTATAAACGATGATAATACATCGCAGTAACTGTATACGCGTCGTAAGGAATTTACTGCAAAACATTACTACAAGGCCACTCCCTTGTGTCCGTGCTAAATGTCGCCTTTGGTGGCGCTGTAAGTCCACACAAAATAATCGTAATTTATGGACAACCCGAAATTTCCGGTATAGTGGCAAAACATTGTTTGACTGGCATGATTAATTAATTTCCACGTTAGAACATGATAAAACACGAGGCGTGCATAAGCTGCGATGAAGTATTTCTCTGAAAATAATCTTGCTAATCGTGAAAAAGAATATGGGTGTACTTCCATTTAGGAACTGTATTTCTTGTAAGAATGTTGTCACTTTCGTCCTCGATGTGTCAATCATTTCCTTTATTACGTTCTCCTTTAATTTGCATCCCGTTCTATGCTGTCAATCATCGATTGAATTTTGCAAAGCGATAGCATTTTAATACCCATCATCATACTAGGACAAAAAAAGGAGAGTATAGATATCAGAAGCCGAGAAAGTGTTTTACTGCTAACGTTTCAAGCCGGAAATCTTTTAATCAGAAGATTTTAGCACATTTTTTGAATTAAAATTTTATTCTTGCAATTATGTATTCAGAAAAGGAAGTCAAGATTGTTTTTCCGGAGTTCATTTATCCTTCTTGTACTGTAACTTATTAGTGATCACCTTTTTTATTTGTTTATTTTGTTGTTGTTTGTAGTGATCACCTTTTTTATTTGTTTATTTTGTTGTTGTTTGTAGTGATCACCTTTTTTATTTGTTTAGTTTGTTGTTGTTTGTAGTGATCACCTTTTTTATTTGTTTATTTTGTTGTTGTTTGTAGTGATCACCTTTTTTATTTGTTTATTTTGTTGTTGTTTGTCTTTGTTCATGTCTTGTTCATTACCTGAGACTGTCTTGCCTTGGAACGTAGTGTGCTCGGCGATGCATTTACTTATAGGAATTTCCCCAGTGTTAATTCGACGAAGATGGAGTCAAAGTTTATGTGCGAATATCGGACTTACTGAGATAGCGCTGTCGTTCATCAGCACATGTATGTTGCACAGTTACTGCATTAGCGTCTGTTTTCAAATGTTCTGAATTCCTGAGATTCACGGAGTTACATTTCTGAATTATTGTGCTACTTACTGTGAGATTATTCAATTTCTCGACCACAGGAAACGAATGCAAGAAAGCAATTCCTCTTTGATACGTTCTCAACAACCAATTACTCTCAGAGGCGTAACTTGATGCAGCGTAGCGTTTTTCCGACAGTAAAGATGTCAAAACGTGGTAACACGATATATCCAGAAATTGGCATATGCTTTACAAAGTGTCAAAGTAATACTAGTTATATTGTGTATGTACATAACAGTAAGGTTTCGAAATAAAACACGAATGGAAAACTCACGGAAATACGAAATAACTGGTAATTCAACCGTCAGGTGAGTCATCGAGCAAGGCAAAAGATATGTACTTATAGAACCACCTCCCAATAGACTCAGCTGTCTATCCCCCAAAGCTTTCTTCGTTTGTCTTGATATGATCAACATTGCTTTGACAGTGAAGAACTCGTTGTATCTGCAAAAATACATTCTAGGCATTGGCAAAGAAATAAATCCATTTTTTTGAACAAATAAAAATCTGCTGTGTCTATTGCTTGTTATACATTTAAACGCTTACAGCCGCTGGCTTTTATGTTCAATTCTTACCGTATGTGACACTGTCTCATGAATTTCACTAGACCGTCACTGCAGTTCCTAATTAGTCAAGGAAGCTCAGAGTAGGACATCGATACTGCCTTACACGACTCACCGTTCAAAATACGCCCGTCGTCAATTTCACATCATCCGCATCCTCACGAGTTTTCTTGTCTTCTCTGCGTCGACAGTTATTTCCATGGCAACGAAGGTTAACGGGAAAAAGTACTTTCAATCAAGATGACTTACGCTGGCTTACTTTGGACACCGACTAGGAGAAAAAGAAACTAATGTTGTTTGCAGAGAGCAGATGACCAGTATTATTTATATCTAACATTTGTTCAGATGCCAGAGTTGTTGTCTGCTTTTTTTCAGGAATAGATCAGTCAGAGAAGGGATTTCAGTTACATGCGGCGCCTCGAATTCTTTCTTGTCTATACAGTTCGTTTAGCTCCCGTGATTTTACATACACGGAAGAAACAGTGAATGGTTTCTAAAGTACTGTAGGTTTACATCTGTGCCATTTGGGCGCTTATGTCGATGTCTACCTGTCCGTCTACCTGTCTGTCTGTCTGCCTTCCTGTCTGTCTGTCTGTCTGTCTGTCTGTCTGTCTGTCTGTCTTTTCCTGTCCACTTATTCGCCTGTTTATCCCTCTGACTGATTTCTCTTCTACATATATAAATCTGGTCTGTTGATCACCTGTGTTATCTGTGCACGTGTAAGCGAGGGCATACACTAACGATGCTATGTAGTTTGTGACATTGTGTAATGCAGCAATATATCGCTGATATGGAATTCAAACTCGATGTTGCACAACTTGTGCATATCTTGCAGTAAGATTGTAAAACCGTCTTCTACGAATCTTGCAACGGGCGTCTTAAAGTACACGAATCTACATTTAAAGGTCAAAATGTCAACGCAAACTCAGCGCCTAAGGACTGCCAAGTCTTCCGCTCTGACCCCAAGTATTGTTCAGTGCTTTCAGAGTATAGATAATGCCATTTTGCGTCTTTGAAACAGCTTAAGAGTTGGCAAGACAGATAGAACTAGCTAGGACGGAAGGAGGTCGAAAAGTACCCGAGAAAGGCCATCAGTGGCTGGCTCTTTCATCAATGCAACCACTGACGCAAAAAGCCCGGTGTTTCACAGCTAAATTGACTAATCGATTAATCCAAATTGAGACTTTTATTTACAATGCTTGTACAATTGAGATAAATTCTCAGATGCTAATGGACGAAACGAGTGAAGCGAGAATCTCGCGCTTTCTCTCTGAAGGGACCTTGGAATCAACTGAATGAAGGAGTATGGTTTGTCTGTCGTAAACTGAGTAGCCTATACGCCAAGTAAGTAATGCCCTGATTATGATTCAGGGCCGCTGCGGAGTCATAAAAAAATTAGGTCAAAACAATATTTACATGACTACAGTACTTATCTGCTTTACTGTTTGTTTATTCGAGTGACGAACACGTTTATTAAATAAATAGTCAACTGAAACATAATATAACCGTCACAGTTTTAATTCATGCCCATAGGTGATTTTAGATGAGCATATTTTATCACTCCAGGCGTTCCAATAATGCTGAGATCGCTTACTTATTGAATTATAATTTTAATAATATTCATGACTTCACTGGCCATAAACATTCCAAAAGGTTTCTTTGCTGCAGCTAATATATTCCAATCTGTAAAGCGAATCATACTGAAATGGATCATGCCACGGTACAAACAGTATAACAGTATTGATTTGCATGATAATAAAAGTTTAGATTTTACAAATTAGTTTTCGTATGTTGGGAAATATATATGTAAGGTATTTTTATCGTCCACTGTACGACAAATAATAGCAATAGTGAATAGAGCCAGTTTACGCCCACCTTAGAATCAAATCTTACCAAAGTCCTTAAAAATCGCACGTCCGCCTGTTGGCACGGCACCGGATTGAGACAGCGTTCATATATCGCTATTGCCATGGTAACCTTATTTCAATTTCTTGTACCCATCAATCGCGTAAGGTGTATTTTCTCTCTCGAATAAAATTCGCAAGGATGAAAAGATGCGGTCGCTCATTGGTTTCATGGCAACATACAAATATTTTCATCGCGCATTTATTAAGGGTACCCTTTACTCCGACCACGGGGGTCCGAGTAAATGAATGTATGATTTCATCTCGGATGCCGGAAATCATATGGATCTTGATATAATATCAGCGTCTGTGTCTAATTAATCCGCCACGGTTCATTTCCATGACGAACCACTAACGCCAACGCGACGCTTGCTTCAGCGCATTTTTTTTCATCGACTGCAAGGGTAGCTTCAATTTCCAAACAGTCAGGAGAATGATAAGCGGCATTCAACGACATCCGGAAACGCATTAGATAAATGAAAACTTGTATGGCGTGAGGGGAGCTGAGAGAGCCCGTTTCACAGTTAGCAAGCCACAGATAACGGACAGACAGACAGGTTAAAAAAGACCCAGAAAGCCAGATAGATATGCAAGCAACATACTATACTCGCATAAGGGTACAAAGAAATGACAAGAAGGCAGGCATATTGCGATTGGTGGGAGCACAGAGTAATATTATACACAGAGTGGCAACAGCTATTGTTTAAGGCGTGAAGCGGTTACGTAAGCAATCCATGTTTGCCTCGCCTCACGAAGCTCTTGGCTCTCTTTTCCGAAGAGTGCCGACCATGCACCCTTCGGTAATTTTCGGATTTTCACCAATTGTTAAGCGAAAGTATGTTCGACAAAGTTTGTGTTGTTGTTGTCGTGTGGTGCTGATCGGAATGGATGTGCTGGCAAAAACGGGAGTGTTTTGAGCTTCAGGAAAGTGGATTTTACCGTTTTAAAAGTTCCTCTCATATTTTTATGAATATATAATGAGTGTGTTTGAACCAAATTTGAAAGTCTTTTATCGATACTGTCTGGTTTTACTCAATGGTTTACGGTCAGTCACACCGTCTTTTACACGTGCGCCAAGAAAGGACATGTTTATGAAACTGCTGGCGTGTTATGTTTTGATTGGCGTGAGGCAGTGTTTCTGGCCTGAGAGCTCACAAAGTAACTATGGTTGCTACGCGACTGGCAGTACGATGCCATCTCGTCGTATGTTTCGCATAATCTCGTATAATTATCAACCACAAACCAAGCCTCCAGAAAGTTTAACACCTTTGAAGCTCATTTTAATATGAAAAGCCAATAGTCTACCGAGACGACCATGGAACAAAAGGCATACAAGTGTTGCCACTCTGTTTATGATATTACTCTGTGGTGGGAGAGAGGAGAGAGAGAGAGAGAGAGAGAGAGAGAGAGAGAGAGAGAGAGAGAGAGAGAGAGAGAGAGAGAGAGAGAGAGAGAGAGTGTGTGTGTGTGTGTGTGTGTTTTGTGTGTGTGTGTGTGTGTAGGGAGGGAGGGGTCATTTGGACTACTAAGTAAATAAGAGTTAATTTCGTCGCAAGCACTGCCGAATGCAGATGGGCAGACAGACAGGCGTGGGAGATTGATGAAACTGGAAGACAACACAATTCCCAAGGCTAGTCTTCAAATAGCATAAGGTATGAGAATTATCATCGGAAAATACTTACGTTGTTGTGGGAGCATTGAAATTTACAGACATTATGATGGCAAGACCAGGCGCGCTTCAAAAGAGGACAGATGTTAGTTAGCATTGCACCGAGAAATGACTTCAGTGATGGGATTGTAATTAAGATAGTACTGCATTTAATTGAATATGATACATCCCCCTGTAAAATTTATGAGAATAAATTGGCTATATTACGTGTATTGGCGCAAGCTGTGTATAGGGGCTAAGATGAAGTTTAATAAAGAAATAGATATTTTACATGGCAAAGATGATTGTCTGAAAAAATAAATGATTTCGATCCATTCCAGAAATGCAGCCCTTGTGAACAACAAAGACTTGCCGTCTTCCTCAAGATTATGTCACGGAGATTATGAATCACTTAAAATAATTCAGGGAAATTCAATTTACATTCTGTAATCACGTTGTCTCTTTTGCCATGGTAACCACGGAAAGCTTTGCCGACATCAACTGCATAGTATGCAGTAGATCAAGATTGCAAGTGCCATGAAATACTACATCCTATAGTTATTTAGAATTTATTGGAAATCTCTGCTGGGCGTTGCCAGGGAACCCAATTCAGAGGAGAGGGCGCAGCCAGCAGTACTCATTTTGATTGGTTATTAATATGACACGTTAGATCGACAGCGCTAACTCTCATTTCCCTACCTACAAGGGCGCGACAGCTCACCCGCTGCATCTAATGGTTGATATTTTCATGAGCTCGTCGGAGTAAATGGGATAGAACTTGAGCTTATTTTGTCGTGTTCAAATGAGGCTCCATCGTGTCTAAACAATTTGAAGCTGTAATCCTGACTTTGTATTATCATATATGATGACGAAAAATCACGTGATGCGCTGCATCATACGCAAGGTCTACAGAAGCTGTTCTAACCCCGGTTCTAGGTACAATTATTGGATAAATATAATACTACGTCATAAGTGAATATCAAGACTTTGACAAATTGACCACTATTTGCTTTGCAATAATAAATAAACTACATTGAAAAATTGCATTCGTTTACATTTTTGCCATTTTCAATGGGCATTAATCATTTTGTTTTATTTTTATCATATGTCCTTTGAATTTGCTTCGAGTCAAAGAAAGATAATTAGTCTCTGTTAGAGAGAGATATTGAATATGGGCATTAAAATGCGCATGTCATTCAGTGAAGGGATATGTAAATTTTCGTAGGACTCAAACATGTGTGAGTGTCAAAGCTTTAAAGTTGCAATATGGATCAAAATTGTCGATTTTTTTTCGTAAAACTAAAGCAAATAGACCATACTACGTTGAAGTACTCTTCTTAGCTAAGCCTCTTACCAATCCCGGCACACAAACACGTTCATTTCGAGACAATGTGGCCGCCTAGAAAAGCTGTTTTGTAAACAAACTTTCCAAACAAAAACATTGGCGTTTTCTGCTGTGCACGTGACAAGTACCACCAAGATTGATGACGTCTCAATAGAGTGCACGTTGGAAGGGCGATGTTGACACGATGACAGAACTTGACACATATAATGATAATTCATTGTTAATTTTGTGTTTGCCTAACTTTGGTAGGATCACAATGTTTCAGAAATATACGTATGTCGATATGATAAAGTACAGCTCCACAAAAGATCGTGTGATTGATCTTTCTCACCCATATACAAGATCAGTGCCGCGCCGTGTGCACCTACTGTGTGTGTACGTTCGATCGATCGAGCGCCCAGACCACGTACACCGATCTGGTTGTGTTCACCGCGTGCCTGAAGTGACAGCGTTTCCGCAATCATCTACCCGTTGCATGTTGTTACATTTTTCATGTTAAAAGGCGAGGTATCTGCACGCTATATTTATTTGAAAGCTTTGCCTACTTCAGTATCATCCACCACTGCAGAAGTTCGGCAACTGTCTTGCCCCTCAGTCTTGCATGGCCATGTCAGCGCGTCGATCGACGCGTCGTAAATGAGACCATGCCATTTATGATGGAGACTGCAGTTTTTCTTTGTTTCCGAAAAATGCATATTTGACCTGAAGGATATAGATTATCAATGAATGCTAACGGATCTAAGTGTAGTGGGGTCCGCACGGTGTTGGTAGGTCGGTGTTTCCCAGGGAAATACCGCTGGCTAGCGAGCTAATCTCTCCGTGGCGACGTTGGTGTTTTCGCGAGAAACTGTAGACACGGTCTGCCTCCTCGACGTGGTGCAGTAGTCGCGTGTCACTCTTTTTCTGGTTCCATCTTTCGATCTGACCAAACAATGTTATTTTGCCGACATTTTTGGGCGATTTTTTCATTTTTACTAGGTTGGATCAGTCAGCAGAGACCCAGGGCGCGGGCAGAGACCTGACCGCTTGCCCGTGAGAAGGCTAGCTAGGCATGTTGACACGATGTTGCAATTTCGCAAACCGTTACCATGCACCAAATACGCATGCGTACATATTCAAATAGTAAAAATGACGTTTCAAATTCTGTGCTTTACTCTCGCAAACAGTACGTACCAAAACAGCAATTTATTCGGTAATTAAATCAATTTACTCAAATTAGAGCCATCCCCGTGTTCCTGTTAATGGTCGAATCTGCAAATGAAATTGTCATGGATTTTTCTATAAGGTTAAATCTTCGAAATATGAAGGTCAATTCTGATCCATATTGCAACTTTAAATGTAGTGTTCGGAACGGTTTACAGTTATTCATCCTCTGAGGTGGTTGACAAGCAAAATAACCCTGCTTAAAACCATAGCCGGCATCTTACAAGGAAACAGAAGTATAACTTTTTACAATATTGCGATGAAAAACGATCACAAAACTGACATGCCAAAGAAACCAAGTTTGATTGTTATATTCGGAATAAAGTATACGAGTGTGCAAACCGGATATTCAATAACAAGAGAAAAATACGTCAGTGAATGAACGAACAAATAGATAAATGAGGATATATATAGAAATAAATTAATAAATCCATGCATAAATTCACAAGAGCATAAATAAATGAATAAAAATGAATAAATAAACAAACAATAAATAAATAAAATGATAAATAAATAATGAATAATGAATAAATAAATAAATAAATAACGAGGGCGTTTCTTTAGCCCGTCTTTGTTCTTCGACACGATCCCTGTCACGTGATGTCTTCTCCATATTTCAGCACAGCAACTAAACCCAAGGGATAACATCAACTTGATTAAATAAGTATAATTCGGAAAAAAAATCCGAAGAAAATGCATACGTTAAGTTTTACATTGACAGTGTATCACAAGCATTGTCTTCGTCTGGTCATATTGTTCGTGTTCTGCAGGTCAAGTCATACATTAACATTTATCCAGCAGCAAGTGTTTGCATTTCAGGTTCCGAAATCCGTTCATGAAGATCTTCTTTTCGCCGATTATGATCATGCACGACATTTTGCAGGATAAATCTTCTCCACTAGCACTTTTTCTGTACTTGTTGGCTTCGTTTTTTAGTTTTAGCGAAGTTTTACAATTACTGACAACTATTGTCACGCTCGTTGTTATGGGAATTACGAGTTGAGGTAGCAGTCTGGATCGTAATGCTTTCAGTAACTAACATACCAAGATGTAGATTGTAACACAACAGTATACTTTATTACAAGATAGCGACCGTATCCTTCACCGTCAAAGGTCTGATCTGTAGTCAAAATTCTCTACAAAGTTAAATACGTCTCTAGGCTTATATAATTACAGTGGTTATCACGTGGTACCGCCAGTCTTTGATTGTTTCTCAAGATTAAACAAGATCGCACAATGGAATATTCCATTCTCGATTGTTCTCATTCAACTATCTCCTATCTGCTTCTCGTACGATCTGTACGATCTGTACGATCTTGAACGACAATCTTCACACGCCTTGGCCACGTGAGGGACGCTTCGACGTAAAATCTCTACAGGGGGGGGGGGGGGCGTTACACTGTTTTTTGGTCCAGTTCTAACCCGTAAGTCTGATCTTAGTATCCGTTCGTCATAAATCACAACTTTTGCTCAAACTTTTCTCAACGAAGCTTTCGACCATTGACCTTCAAAATCAAGAATAAAACTGTTGAGTCACAACATAAATTTTAGTACTATGAACACAAATTTCTTTATATTTACCAATGTTTGAATTCATAATGACCGCCATCCTAGAGTCAATAATATCAGTTAAACGATTTTTTTCTATTTTCATAAAAGTAACTGACGGTGAAAAATTATTCACTCTATGAGCTTTCAACATGAGCCACCCACGAGAAGTAAACCAGCAAATTATTGTGAAAGTATTGTAACGCCCCTCCCTGTAGAGATTTTATCTCGAAGCGTCCCTCATGTGGCCAAGGCGTGTGAAGGTCATTGACTCAGATCGTACGAGAAGCAGATAAGAGATAGTGTGATAGTTTAATTAATTATTGGTTAAGATTTCAATGAGAACAATCGAGAACGGGATATTCTATGGTGTGATCTTATTAAATAAATCTTAAGAAACTATCAAAGACTGGCGGGAAAATTACCATGTGATAACTTTTGTAATTATGTAAGTTTACAGATATATTTAATTTTGTAGAGAACTTAGACTTGATGAATTAGAGATCAGACCTTTGACGGAGAACGACACGGTCGCCATCTTGCAATAAAGTACCAGGTTGTGTTACAATCTACATCTTTGTGTGTCGGCTTCAGTTACTGAAAGCATTACGATCCAGACTGGTACCTCAACTCGTAATTCCCCTAAATACAAGCGCGACAGTATGAGAGTCCAGATATCAGAGATATCTGGCGCATCCTTCCTTGACATGTGTAGCGACTACGAGTAAGAAAGTCGTATTTTCAGTGACTGTCACAGACGTTTATTTCAAATTGTATTCCATTGTTCTACTGTAGAAAGTCAAATATATTCTGCACATTCGATGATAATATTTGTCACCAATCTTCGCTGCTTCTGCGTCCGTTTTGATAATTTTAGCGATTACATGCCTCAGAACATTGTTTTGAACTTTTTACCAAAAGTTCGGCAATCTTTAAACCATTCTCTTTCAGAATCAAAATTCATGTCATAATGTCATAAAGCAAATTTAAGATTAAGAAAATAAATTATAAAAATTGTACTGATATTTGAAATACAAAATGTCGTATATATATCATGTTTACTCTCCACGGAAAATTAAGTATTTTTTTTTTATTTTCACAAAGGCAAGAGGCAAAAATTTACTTCAAATTTTTAAAAATAAGTACACAATTAAAGCAATAGACTGAAAAAGTGCGTGTTGTAAAAATTTAATTATGCGAAAACTGTTCAGAGGAGCATTCTGTCTAAAGGTTCCTATTCAAACCGCACTACCGGGTTCTACATTCACATAATAAACGGAGACGGTACTAGTACCTCTAGTGTCGATGGCACTTCCCTGAACAGTCTTTTATGGACACAACAGTTCGACAAAATTACTAACTCTGGCGGAAATCTCTTAAGTTGTCGATTATGCCTGCCAGCATTTAGCTTTCAGTTACCACACCTTTGCATATGGAAACAATTAGGTATCCGAAGGAACTACAGTAGTTTTGCCTTTAAATGACAGTCGCCGGGAACTGTGCTTCATTCAGATGGTGTGTAGACTTCGTGTGAGTATACAATTTGGATAAGTATGCTGTCATCTTGAAGTGCATTTCAGTGTGGACGCTATTCATTTGAGTACGGTAACGATGTACATTATGTATAAAAGCTGCACTGGCAATGTAAACTATATATTTTAGCTTTTTAACTTGATGAAAGAATGAAACGGAAAACTGAAGTGAGATCTCGAAAGTCAGAAATGCGCTAATTAACTGTCAGTTATTGTGACAAGTGTGCTCAGAAGAGACAAATCAGAAACGCTTTTCGTGTAATATGAGTAACAGTGAAATAAGGTTGAATAATAATTATACTTTTTTATATGTAAAGTTGATAACCTTTGGACCAGATATCGATTTGCTTTCAGTGTCAACCGATTTTGTGAACAAAGGAAATGGTAAGTGACACACTGAACTTTGACTTTTATATTCATCGAAATTTAAGAATAGTTTATGTGAACTCACTTTATTTTTATATCAAAGTTCCGGTTAGGTAATAACAATTGTATAATGCAGCGCTTAGAACCAATATACAGCAGCGAAGATCAACATCTAGAATTTCAGTGTAAATCTCCCAAGCCGAACAAAGCTCTACTCTTTTATATGAAAGAAAGTCTGTGTTTCTTTCAACTTAGCATTCGGAAAGAGGATAGCTAGTTTTGGTCCTTGCTCTTACTCCATATTCATCGTTTTCTAATATACGTCTATGTTCCACTGTTGACGAAAAGAGACGAGAAATTCACTTATTCCGAGTGATGGTCTTTGGGTTGAGAGAAGACGGCCAATATGAGCATACATTTAGAAATAATGAAAGGTTTCATCTCATGAATGTTGACATTTTAGTCAACTCTCAACCCACCTGCTGCCGCCGACACGCTCGTCAAAAAAGATGACAGGGGTTCTCGTATTTCGTCGTTAAAAAGAGACTCATTCCAGTTTGGCCGTGTGTTCTATTTCACGAACTCAATTTAAATCACTCTAGTAATGCACATAGCAGCGACGTCATCACCTCGGCAATGAAGTGAACAGCACGCGCCTCATGAATACTGATAAGCTGATTACCATGGCGATGAGCTGATTGCCATGGAGGCTCTGATTAAGTTGATGGCGTCGACATACATCTCATTCAGCGAAACAATGTCGAAGAAACGGATGGGTAAGGATTGGTCACGAACAGACGCTACCTTCGCAAAAAGTATCGGACTTCGACAGAACATCTTCAAAGAAACTGGCACTACGTGTCTGGGATAATTACTCCTCAATCATGGACGTATACATTCATGGTTCAATCGAACTGAATTAAATACAAGATGCTGCGAATCTCATTGCGTTTACATTCTTGAAAGCTAGAATGCACTAGTGTTGGTCTTTGTCGTCTAGAATGTAATCTGCCGAGTCTGGTTGCATTTTATGGACACATTTGGTAATCATCCGTTGAGGCTCAAATTTAATTTTAAAAACCCTCCGATGTATATGAATCCTTACTTTATACACTCCCTGTACCTCTAGATATCCAATATTCGCATCAACGTTGTTGAGAATATTTGATAGTGTAAATACAGCATGGTTTACTTGCCCACTTTGGATTTGTCTGATGATTCTTGATGTTTCCGACTACATGTCGGTATGGCTTACAATTGATGGCAGCGTTGGATATTGAGAGACTGTGATCCATTGGGACTATTTGCTTGATCGTGATGAGTGATGATAACGAGATAAATGACATGTTCTGTTTCCATTGAGATTCAATCGTTTTGCAGATTCTTTCACCTGTGATTTTGCAGGCGTGATTGTCTATTATGACGCCTCACAGCTGGAGCCTGCGACTTTCATATAACGGAAATGTGAGAGATAGCATCGCTAGAAGTATAGTGAGCGTTGTCAGGTTTTGATACATCAAATGCGCACGTACAATCACAGCCATCCCACACAGAGTAACACTTGTGTGACTTCAGAGCTCTACATGAAAGTGTAAATCAACTCGAAACACCTTAACGACCAATTCAGGGTCAACATTATTGAGAAAATTGTTAAAATTGTAGAAAAAATATTGGTATAGCTCATGTATTGTCTAAAAGTACAGAATCTGATGTCAAGTGTCTAGCATTGTACATACATGTAGCAAGGGAAGCATAGTTGTGATTAACGGGCGAAGTTGACTTTGTTGGGAAAGACAAGTCACGTGACGTTTTAGCAGCATGGTATTGTTAACATTTCGTATATTCCTTGTGTCCCTCTCCTGCCGTGTAAGGGAACTTTTTTCCTATCCGATCATTTCCCTATCCGATCAGGGCTGAAAATTGCATTTATAAAGAATCACGATAGATACCTTTTTGCACATATGGTGTTGTCGGCAATATAATTTATTATCCCTTCGAATGGCCTGGGATTTGACAAATATATGGTAAGAACAGTTGGACGTGTTCAAGTTAACGTTCAACTTACAAGATGTAGTCCATTGTGAATAGAAAGAGAAACGTATAAACATGTTATCCATTGAGATTAGCAAGCGTTAGGCGTCGGGAAACTGCCGCTACCGTGCTGATAAAGAATAATCTGTGGTTTTATTAACACAGGAGGTAATTTAAAGCCTTACAGTCCAGCTGCACACCGGAGTTGAGTCTTTGCCAAGGTGACATCAATTCGCTGATGATGAAATATCAGTCGCAATTTGTCATTATACTATGATGTAAACTTTGGTAGGGGAGCTTTAACTACACCTTTCTGTGACAATACGAGTCTCTTGCTTGCCTGTCTGATACGTGTGAGAATTTCCAATCAGAGTCTAAGATACAGTGTTTTCTTTCAACCGATCGAGCACACGTCTACAATAGACATCAAATCAGGTCCAATAATCGTTATCATTCAAGGTAACTAAGAAAGTTACCAGGTCCAAGGAACATATTGAGAATGACAAAGGCAATGGGGTCATCTTGAACCACAAAATAGTGGTGGTACCAGGTGTCCGGAATGGGTAAGCGTACCCTGCCAGCTAGCCGCACCCGTCAAGATTTACCCAAAGCGACAAATCCATTGTTATTTGGTGAATTCACCAAGTTACTTTTGTGAGTCAAAATTTGGTATGCTGTCACTCATCATTTGAGTAACAGACAGGTCATATTTTGATATAACATCTCCGTATCACGAAATGGAAAAGCAGGAACAATGGAAATTATCAAAGTCTGCCAAAAAAATCAAATTTATCTTCCTGTATAGAAGCAATATATTAAAATATGTCTGTTTGTGATACAAATCACCAGTATTTCAAAGGTACCGAAGGACCTTGATGACATAAACTTCCAAAACTCACTTTCACAGATTTCATCGTCTCCAATGTCAATGACCCGGCTATTTAATAAAGTCTTCAGTTATGATATTAGTAACTAAGATTCAGTCAAAGCATTATACCTTATCAAGCTTCAACACTGGGATATAATAGAATGAATTAGACAAAATGTCAGTGCTCGGAAAGTATCCACCGAGTCACCTTGTCTCTGACAACTAATCTCAATGATTAAGGCAGACGGGAAGTCAAATACGGTTTTATGAGTTTGTCATTCTAATATCGCTCGCACCAGACATATAGACGATGTTACACAACTCTTAAGAAGAGACCAATTACCTTTTAAAGGCCGGGATAATGCCCTGCCTTTCAGGTACATTTTGGAAGCAATTTCTGAGGATTTGAGGGATCCGGGATTTGCAATAACTTACGGTCTAGTTTGTTCAGGGACTTCCTTTTCCCTGGTATTAATAATACCGATGCAATCATCCCATTAAATCGCAGAGTGTTGAATCAACGTGGGATACCCTTCGGGTGCCCTCAGAAAAAAGTGGTATAGTACTGTTATCTATCGACGGGCTGTCAGTGCAGTATGGCGTCTGTTGTTGACCTGAACTGTTCCCCGTTGGCACAAAACATGCTCAGACTATTAACAAAATGTAATCACGTAACGAGAATACAGAACTAAAACTCGATCTAATAGCGAGTATAGTTTGGCAGAGGAGACCCATTATTGCTCAGAGGAGTTCACTAACATACGCTGTTCCATTTCAATGATAAATACGTACACTGGATGCCGTGTTTGAGGAGGCTTTATGGATTATACACGACTAACTTCGCTGAGTATCTCGTCTACCTGATAACGTGAACTTTAACCTTTAGATTTGAACGTTAACCTGACATCACCCACTTTGTTTTTAAAAAACAAGGAAATGCCATCGGCTCGTTTATGTCCACTTGCATTTTTAAGTGTAAGTTAAATTACAACAATACAGATCTACTTGCATTAGCTATGACTAAATTTGAAATAGAATATAAAGTGTCGAGTGAGAATTTGGTATTAGGACAACTATGGTATGCAAATAGATACGATACAGGTAAGTGTACTACCCTCTTACGGAGCACCGACATATCAATTGAGAGAAGGTTCGACTGCCGTGTGTAATAACAAGTTTATGCCATCCAGTGTTCGAGCACAACAGATTAATATTCATTTATACATTTATTGCTAGAAATTGAGCCATTATCAAAGGGGATTATTAATGTAACCAGGGACTGGCGCGCGTCAAGAGCTGCAGCTTGGTGTTTACAATCGAATAGTCATTATTCATTCAATATGAATTTATTCAAAAGCTTCTTCAGAAACCCTTACAGAAAGTAGATAAACGGGAATATCTAAATGAGAGAGAGAGAGAGAGAGAGAGAGAGAGAGAGAGAGAGAGAGAGAGAGAGAGAGAGAGAGAGAGAGAGTCATTCACGTGTCAATGACGACAGGATTTGAATAAGATGTCACGAGAAATATTATTATTATTATTATTACTCTTTATTTATAGAGTGTAACTGAGTTACAAATGAATTGTAATTTACATCAGAGCCCTCGTCAAGAAAGCAACCAAATAATACAAGGTAAATAATTATACATCAACAGAAAAAAAGAAAAGATACAACTAAAGCATCTAATCCAGTGATGAACCCTCATATGGGTCTGTTTATTCAGTTTTATTATTCCAAAGCCAAAGATTATGTATAATTCATGAAATGTTGAATTTTCTTTATAAACGTGTCTCTTTACATGTGTTCATTCATTCGACAATAAATAAAACCCAAGGATCGGAAAATTTTCCATATCTGTAAAATTGCTGCCATTACATGAAATAGAAATCGTCAGCATTTATATCACTGTGAAGTTTTCTAAGATGTAAAAGGTTTATGTCAAACGAAGACTGTGTACAGGTGCCTTCTGGGTCTAAAATAAATGTAGCGAATTTCCGACAAACAAGCTGATCGGTTTTGCGTTTTGATGAGAGTGTTTTACCAAGCCGATGCCAGATTGTTCCTTTGGAACATATTATAATGAATGTCTTGGAGCAGATCTAAAGTGCAATAGTATTACAGATAATCCCTGCTCCGTTTAGCTTCTTTTGAACGTACCTTGACCTTTGATATGACAGTGTTGCATTACGTATGTCTGCAAAATTTGGTTTTAAAATGAATTCTTACCAAAAATACTTAGCTCGCCTTCAATGATTAAGACAGACGGGAAAGGTGTTGACGAAGCCATCAAGGTTCGTAACTTAGCTGTCTAAAGATACCCTGTCAATAGTTTAATGAAATTTCTTCAACACGAATATATTTTGACCGTAATGTCACGCGACTAAATATTTCAGATTCTAGGAAAGTGTGTTGGCGTTGGAGAAATGTTATAGGTGCGGACTGATCCGTACCGAAATTTGTATCTTATCTGTGTATTAACGTACAGAACTTAAAAACACGCCCCTATTTAATTTTCTGTTCGTAAGAAGACGGTACGCACAACATGATGAGTTCTTCAGAACTGTCTTTCACTCCGTCATATGATCATTTGTTTGGCGTGATGAATGTAGCAATCTTCTTTGGCAATCGGATTATCTGCAATTCTGCCATTCTATACTGAACTCTTACATCAATGTAAAGCATGTTACATGTTATCTTGTCCCTATGATTTCAGCCTTCGATACAGTGCAAGTTGTTGTCTTTTACTGATTTTCGCTTCCCATTCAATGAGATGTCATTGAAAAACTCAACTTTCGTGATCTTGGCCTCACTATTTTTTGTTTTGTTTTTTTTGTATCCGGTGTTTTTTGTTTTTCTTTGTTTTTCTTTGTGTTCTTTCCATCAATCTCGGCAGACTGTCCTCTTTTGTGGGTGATTTTTACCAGAAGACAACCTATGATGACACTGAGTGCATTTCTTGAAGAACAAAACAGTAGTTTGTGGCATGCGAGAGACTTAGTAAAGTTATGCCATATTGTTTTCCATTTGTTATCGCTAATAATCTTTCATCCAAACCATCAAAACAAGGTATGAGAGCATTGTCCATCAAGGTCAAATCCATTTCTGAAATAGAGTAAATCAGGAATTCACATGTGGGTATAAAGTTCATTATCCTCCTATAGTGTTAATGCAACGCTGCGACTCGAAAAATGAACCTTTTACAAATGAACCCCCTTTGCTGACCTTGAATGTTTGGGATTGCAAGTGAGACATCAGAACTTGATCGTTGCCATGTCGTGTTGATTTCAAGGGTTGCCATGAAAGAGTCAAGGGTGCCCTGGTGACTTGGTTTTATCTCTAAGGAGCATTGCCAAAGGCCTGCAGCTGTGGATAGCAGTCAAGGTTAACACAGTTTTTCAGCAATCACCGACGACCTCCAATCAAGTCACTCATTAACGAATGGCAGGAGGAGATCGTCTTTCCGTATGAGGTAACTCGATCAGTAGGTGGACTGAACTCGATGACTGTACAAGTAAGACTAAGGTTAAGGAACTAGCGCTGCATTCTACCCTTGCATGGAGTTGTCATCAACGAGAGGAGAAAAAATTATGCTGCAGTGCAGATCCATCTATTAATCTGATGCATATCATGTTGCTAGCCCCTGACTACATTTTTGTATCATTGGAGTCGGACTTTGTGAAACATCAACAAGTTGAATACATTTAAATCAATTATGAAAGTTTGCAATATACGTTCAGAAGTACGACTTAATTTTCCGTGATGCTCTGACAGCCAAAGAAAGCTCTAAATGAGAAGCCAAGTTATAATCTGCTTGCTGAGTGTTTTTGTAAACCTTTCTTGACCCGAACACATTATAACGTGTCTATGTTTACCTCGCTATACTTTTGATTTTCTGGTTGAATGCAGCGCCATATGTTGGGCAAAGTTTATTACATCGCTTCAAGAAAGACCATCAAAGTAATGGCTAGTTGTGAGAAATATCGACAAAACCTGAACTCTGACGTCTATTTCTTAGTCGTGAAATCTAGAGTCACGCGGGATGTTTGTTGGTGAAATTGTATCTTTGTGCGATTCCGTCATCCATTATACAAACTCAGCTTGCGGGAAGATTGTGACATTTATGGTATTATGTCGTGCAATACTCAAAGGACGGGCACAGAGTGTTTGAATTTGATGGGGAAAAGGGGACTTTGTCGAAGTCGACAGTAATACCTTCGTAATATTCTCAGTTTCGTATTGGAAACTCATATCTGTATCAAGGCAGAGTGTAAGAAAGGTACGTCTTTCTTCTATCCAATTCTCGTGTGTAATATACTTCGGTAAAGAGAAATCGACAAAATAAAAAATATCTGCTGATAGAAAAATACGTAAACTAAGCAAGAAACTTCAATTGGTTTATAATTTATATACAGCCGTTTTATTTCACACCATTAACGCCAACTGCCAGAGCCGAAGGAGTGCAGACTGGCAGTTAGATATACAACATCTGTCTCGTCTTAGAGTGAGCAAGCATCAGCCATTTCGCTATTTCGATGTAAACGCCAGAGTACGTTAAGTGCCTTATGGGTGATCAAAGTCACACTACCTGAATTTTCAAAATTTCCAGTGCTTCTTTTCATTCACATATAATTGCTTAAATTTTTTTGCCAAACGGCAACTTACACGAGTCTCTCCCTGATCATTGTGATAGTTGGATCTTCAAAAAGATGATGTTTCGTGAGCAGAGGCATGTATTTTACGCTACACTTACCCCGTTAAAGGAAATGGAATTCAAATTGTAATAGGATGTGTGTACCATGTAATGAAATTTAGAAATCAGACGACGCTAGCCTCAGGACTATCAGAGATTACGAAACATCTGGAAACCTAGCGGAGAATTGAAGAACACATTAGGTTTGTTCCATTACGCGTTGCCATCACAATCAGCTGTTCACCATTTCCGTAACATCTCTAATGAATAACACCCGCCCAGAACATCGCAAGGAAAATAACATGTTATTCCACATTAAAGAAGAGGCGATAAAATCTGACTGCAATATCAACTTCAATCTCACAAAAACGATTGTAAGACTTCGCATTATGCCGCTCATGCGGCAGAATAAATTTGTTTTCCGTGAGTATATAATCGAGTGTACTCTTTAAGGTAAGGGTTAATGCTACGATTTCGTGTCTTTGTTTTTAATTATATAGAGTCTCCAGATTCGTCCTGCTCCTGGTCTTTTTTCCTTGAAGTTTATCATATGTAAAACATTTCAAATTTATTGAAAAAACGCTATCACAATGGTTTAATGATGGGTTTTGTTCACTTCTCATAGAAGTGAGTGACGATTTTGAATGAATCGGCACAGTATATGAGTATAGCATATTTGGCATGAGTGTATGTCGTCATCATTATCGATTAATTAAAGGCCCATGAGCTGCAACTCCGCGAAATTTTTCAAACCTCAAGGCACCTCCAATTTCCTCAGATATTCATTGCAATCTGCAAAATGAACGATATAGTCATTAAATATGCCTCAACAACATTTGCTTGTGCCAGAATAGGCAAGAAATTGAACAGATTTTTGTTCATTTTAAATTTCCCACCATTTTCAAAATCTTGCCATCTTATGTGAAGAACGGAGAGTTTTTTGTCAAATTTGAGCGAATCCCTTTTCCGTCCTTTCAATGGGTTGTATCATGTTGTATTTGTAAAGATTCAAATGTGTACATGCGCCATTTATGCTGTTTATCACGTATAATAGTATGGAGGCAGCCATATTCTGGTGCGGTACCCGTTTATTATTTGTCTTACTGAAACCTCCCCATGCAGTCCTACTGACTGGATAATTACACTTGAGTAAACATCTCGGAGTAAGAACATTTCTATGAACTAATTTCAATCTAATTATAAAATCATGAAATAATGCCAAAAGTTGCGGCTCATGTGCCTTTAATGGTGATCATTGCAAAAGACCTTACCTTGTCAAAAATCTTTGACGATATATGTGAATTTGGGAGACAAATAAAAAAAATCATGAATAGTTTTAAATACAAAATGTATTGGAAATATTCACCTGCGTGGAGCATCAGCACTAGTCACGGGAAATCAGACAACGGCCAATGTATCACGCTTCAGAAAAACGGAGAATTTTTTGTCAAACTGGAGTGAATCCCTTTTCAGTCCTTTGAATGGGTTGTACCATGTTGTATTTGTAAAGATTTTGAGCATCAGCACTAGTCACGAGAAATCAGACAACGGCCAATGTATCAGGCTTCATTCTGCGATGAACAGATGAAAATTGTCTGTGTCCATTACTTACTGCCAAAGATAAAATCAAACCGCCGACATGATACTACTGATCGCGATATGCGATCATGGCGAAACTTTGATCGGTCGTCTTTGTGTTTGAGACGTTGACATTGCAGCAAGTCTCTCCTCGAACTTGCAGAGATAAATTTAGAATAATGTATAGAAGATCGCTCCACAATATTAAACTTGCAATAAAACACAAAGAATAGTTCATACAGTTCTATTTCAAACTTGTGATTCCAATGATATTGATCTGGACCCAAAGCTATGCATGTTCTGTTTATTTCCATTCCGTTTAAATGGTTTATATGAGAGAGGAAATAACCTTATTGTGATTGAATGCTACAGGGACTATATCAATTTCTTTTTCAGCGGATTCAAAACCTTTTAAATGGCATCATTGATTCTTGGGGTCTATCGATCTGATCGTGTCGGTTTCTTGTTTGTTTAATTTGCCGCAAATTCTCGGATGTTTTTACTTGACATGTTTCTGGAAACGAGACCAATTTATCGATGGCTCTGGCTTTTCCCTACGTACTGACATTAAATTCCTAACCTTCAGACTGATGGCGTCAGATGTTATCCTTGACAATGAGGGGTCTATTTTGCCACATGTTCTGTCTGTGACACATGCGAGTTGCATTTCTCCGAGGGAATTACGCGATTCCTTGGAGAGTCGTTATTTTCAGAGGATCGACTGATGACTACAATCACGAGTCGCTGTTTCCCAATTTACCGATACCATGTACCAGCGATGTTCGATATTTGGCGTATCACCAGCTCTGAATGATTCACATATTGCGTCTGTATCTTAATTTGAACCAAACCGGTAAAATCCCGTCCAACTTGTATTAAAATTTAAAATCTACCCATAGGAATCAGGCATATTTCATAAAACAGGCGACTGAACATAAGTACAAATAATGAATATATTTACGAAACAGTTCAGACGCATTGCTTTAATGCAAAAGAAGTAAAAAACGAAGTGATTAATTTTAATGTTTCGGAAATGATAATTTGGCTCAAAGATATCGAATGTGTCATCTGATTTTACTTTGCAAATTAGAAGTACATTCAGTTAAATGAGATTATTTGGCGGTCCTTTCATATGTTTAGTTTATCGGACCCACAACACACTGGCAGGGTGTCATCAGACTGAAAGAAGACCCGGATGAGACATCAGGGACCCGTCACTTGCAATGGACCCAGAACTTGTCCGATCATAATCAAAATAGGCGAAAACAGAATACAAAACATAAAAACCAAGGTGCTCTAGGTTAATATATCTGATTGAATTATTGTTAAAGTGTTACAGTTATCGATTTCTAATAACTCTCGCAACAATTTTACGGTATTGGGTTAATTATTGACAAGGTAGTCCTGAAAACGTCAGTGTGTTTGAGTGACATACAAAACATCGCCAAAGCTCCCTTGAACTATGACAAGGTTGCCTTGACATAGTTCTGCAGTCATTCTTGTCATCTCAGCGTCTCAGCAAGCCGTTCCTACTTGACTTCAAGTCGTATGTCAACCGGAAAGAAACTGACCTAAAACAGTCGGAACTTATCTATTGTAACGATCTGTGCGATCGAAGGTTTGCATGAGAGAGTGTGTTGAGTAGCCAGGCTAGAATCGATGATCCCAGTATGAGAGAGGCACGCATTAGACCCATCCTTGTGATATCTACATGCATGAATGACGTTCCAACATCACGATATTGTGAACACCAATACTGATGTCCTAAAACAGAAAGGGGAGATATTTCGACAAATAGTGCAAATTGTACTTTATCGATTGGTAAGTTACATGATTTACGAGAAGGTGTATAGAACGCATATGCAGAACAATGTTGATTTATTAGTGATAGTGTATTCAGTACATATCCCCGGGCAATCTGCTTCTAAATTATTGAAGGGCCGATAAAAGTCGTTAAATGAGAAAGTGGCTTATTTATGAATTTATTTGTTTAATGTCTGCGGGGAATCCAAGACTTAAGACGGCTAGAGATAAATTTAAAAATGCATCTTTAGCGTGTACAAAATTAACCTGAGAAATATTGAAACATCGGGATCAGTTTGCACAGATTTAAAATCTATCAATGTCTGGCATTAATATAACAAGCATCGTCTCACTCAACCCTCTCCAGGGCAATAAAATAGCAGCAAGAACTTGGCATTTTAATGAGATGTTGTTTCCAGCGTTACTATTTGATTGTTGCCTTTCTTGAAACTATCGCTGTGTGTTAGAATAGCGAAACACTATAGTGTTAGAATAGTGTTAGAATAGCGAAACACTATTGCACCGGAAATAGACACGGTATCCAAACATACACGATACCTCATACAAAATAGTTTGATCCAAGCAGCCAACAATTAGTATGAAAAGTGTCAGTTATGTCATTGAAAGACAGCTCTAATCATGGTGACTTGCTTTCATAACCGTACGCTTTTGAATGTTTCTGAAACCTTATGTGTCTCGGCAGCTGAGTTACTAGCTGGCCAAGGCGTTCACCCTACGATCAGCGTAATACCCTACCATTAGCGAGTCGGTCTGCTGATGTTTAGTCCTTCAATTTATTTATACAATGTATGTTTTGATACTTATATGCCAACAGACTTGGAGCAAGTCTCTGAAGTCTAGGGTACTGGGTACACCTAAAACATGTATCCTCATACAGGGATAGTTACCGCTGCTCTTGCAATATTTATTTCTCATTTCATACTGTCGTCACTGCTACTGATCAGATGAAGTGTGAAAACGGTTTATATCATAGAATTGGACCGTGAGAATGGCCGAATTTTTAAAGTGGCACTCACACTTGGTAACATTTTATAGGCACATTTTTTAATGCCAACGGTCAATATTTGACGTGGCGACTGCGCGCGGATCACGAGATATCGATAAAAACATGTCCTCAAATAAGTAAAAGTTTGAATTCCGCTGGCCCACCTAAATTCAGCTTCCGAACATCAAACGTTCGGCTCTGGGGCCATTGTCACCTGAGCTATGGAGTACGAGTCTACGCTTACGCTGCTGTATGCCACAGTACCACTCGCGTCGGTGATCGGTCATGCCCCCTGTGGGAAAGCCGAGTCTTACTGACTCTGAGAAAAAAAGGAAAACAAAGTTTGATTCCACCAGAATTCGCATAGGTGACTAGCACAGTTACGTGCGGTTGACACATAGCGGCCGCAGAGTGGTATGCATAGACGCATACCACGCGCGCGGCGTACTCTGTGGCAGACGACAAAATGTAGTCATCCGAGGCGGCTAATATTTGACACGTAAAAACTGATGTTTATGTGGTATAGCGCTGTTCACGGTTACAGGTTTGTTACTAAATATAGCTGTACGCGCGCGACATCGCACACGCAGCTTGAAATGCGGACAAATTTATCAATGTTGCATACGTGGCCGTTTTTGCAGCTAGTACTCAGAGTCGTGAATATGTTTTTTAGTATTCATTGTTACACTAGCAGTCACCCACTGAGATGTATTTTCGTCGTTCTTGCATGCGTAATTTTCAAAACCGTTATCTGAAAATGCGGACAAATATTTATTTTTGCATATTAATGATAGAACAGTGACGTAAACTGTGAACGGCCCTATTGGTTTAAAATATAGTACAACTGATTTAGAATAATGAAAACGACAAAAACTAAGGAGAAGTTTTACAAAACTTACCTGAGGTAATGGCATAATGCTGTATATAAATTCTTTGCAGTGGGAAGTAAATTAATTGCGTCGTTCGAACTTATTGTAGACTCCCTAGAGTATCGTCAATCAGCACAACAACAAACCTTCGGGGGATTTCGAGTCAAAATTAGAACGATCGTAAAACTTCGGGATGTGAAAAATACGCTCGGAAAATGACATGTTTTTATCGATATCTCGCGATCCGCGCGCAGTCGCTAAGTCAAATATCGACCGTTGGCATTAAAAAAATGTGTTTTAAAAATGTTACAAAGTGAGAGTGCCTCTTTAAGGCCAGTTGTAAATTTTTAGGTGACGTGCCATTTCGGCTTCATTAAACCCACACGGACAACAGAGTCATTGAAATCGTTGAAAGACGGTAACTATGTCACGTCCACGTCCTCTGAAGACACTCACAATTGTGCACAATGTATAGCTGCACGTTTTCGCGTATTCTTCTTGTTTCTGCAAGCAATTTGGCTATACTGTGAACTAGGTATCCACGTAAACATGTTTGGAATGACATCAGTAAGTTTGTCAATTAGCAGGTTATTCATATTTGCGATATGTATCTCCGTTTTTTCTTATTCTAATCAGTGGTAATAGCAGTAAAAGGTTTATTTTATTGAAGGAGACGTTAATAACGAGAAGAATATCCTGCCACCATGTCGAACAGAAAGTCTGTCCGATATATATATATATATATATATATATAGAGAGAGAGAGAGAGAGAGAGAGAGAGAGAGAGAGAGAGAGAGAGAGAGAGAGAGACAGAGACAGAGAGAGACAGAGAGAGACAGAGAGACAGAGAGAGAGAATATGTTTATATATATGCTTTTTTATTTATTGCTTATTTGTTATATATGCATATTTATATTATGTATCATACTTTAGTTAAAATTACTTTAAATTCTTGGATGCAATATGAGGTAAAATTATTGAAAAGTTAATATAGTGAGGATTACATATTAATAGATGTCGGTGTAAGAGATGAAAATAAGGCGTAACGACATACAGTGCATGATAAGAGCTTGGTGATGCAATGTACCGATAGGAATATTAAAATTGATTTGCGTAAGGAAATCTAGTTAAGTATAACAGGAAGGAAGGATCTTACTGGGGATGACTGTATCTAAGACTCTCCACTTGCCCTCGAGTGTGGATCTAGGTAGAATTTACAACATAAACCAAACGGCATGTATGTCTCCAGTAAGTAATACATGTTCATTAGGCCTGGGTTAATGTCTTCTATGTTGGCGTAGAGCTTTATTTTGTTACAATTCGCTTTTAGGTCAGTTGTTAAGTTATTTTGAACTTCAATTTCACTGGTCGAAAAGAGTAAAATAAATAGTATGCTCGTACATCGATCAATTCCACAAAGGCACCAAACTCACAGGGCATTAAGTATATATCATTATAACAACGTTATTAAACACTAGAATCGGTTTTGAAAACTAAAACGAAAAACTACACAGCGTCACTTAACACAAGAACTAAGATTTACAAAAAGCGATTAAAGGGATACAGTCGTCGGAACTGCGCTCAAAGGTCGTATAGGACCCATACGACCAATGCAAACACTGTATCCAAGGTACGATGGTGATTCGTGAAAGTTAAAACATGTCTGTCATAATCTACAGCGTGTGATTTAAATGTTGGAGCTAAGATGATGAGGTGCATCTAGACATCGTACACGAGATACTTGTTTATTAACAAGAAACTCGCACAGGCGCAGTTCCGACGACGGTTTCCCTTTAAAAGTTGCAGATGATAAGTCACATTATCAGATTAGAGTAGCCTTGTAATCCAAGAAAAATTGTTCACAAGGAATCTGATGATTAAAGTTGGAACTCTTAATGCTTAAAACGAGTTTGTTTATTGAAATCCGACATGTTATTCTAATCGCTTTACTTTTACAATTCCATGTTCACGTGTGTTTTATCGGCGGCAATGTGTGAGTAACGCACTACCTTGCATCATTTATATGAATTCAGTAAAAGACTTAGACAGGTGCATTAATCTAAACTAACTTAGACTGTTAACGGATCAATATTACTTATTTCCCAATGTCAACATTTTTATGCATTTGCTCGGCAAGTATTTTGATTTTACATTCTGTCAAATCAAACAGAACCGCGGGTCACAGTCAGTGTGAGAAAAAAATCTATAACTTTTATGGCACCATCATCGGTAATAGTAAGCTATAAAAGATCTTGATTACCTGTGCGTATTTTTTATATAAAACATTTTACGATGGCTTTAAATCGACGCACGTTCGGGCGTTAATGACGGACGACGAGCTTCCGTTTCAAATTTTAGATTAAACGTCAATTTTCAAAACATCGTTGGTATCCTTTGAGTCATCACCGACGAAGGTGACGGTGCATGTAACCTCAGTTGACCCGTGGTTGTAACTGTCGTATAATGGATCTTTATCGTTCTGAAAAAAAATGCTGATGTATACGCTACATGTGTTAGTGTGTATAAATCACACCTTGCACAGGTTTCGCGTCAATTCAAAGACAGTTAATGAACTGTAAAATCTTGAAGACTCTGCTGCCGAATCAATGCTATGCATTTTGATCAAGTATCAATTTAAACAAACGCGTCTACGTCACTTTGGTGACCTTTTTTCGAGAATAGACAATTCATATTTGAATCTATATTCTACAGCAAATATAGATATAATGATTACAGGTATTTTCAATTATTATGATATCAACTTAAGAAATATGTTTCTTGCCATATCTCTGTAAACTTTTCAGATATACAGTACCTGTGCGAAATTTGAATATATGAAATATCCACTTATTGACATGATTTGCCGTGTTAAAAGTAAATCTGACTTTTACTACGGAGTGAGTCAATTTAGACGATGCCCTGCGCGATATGATCTTCGACCTATGAATTATGTGTAAAGCTATTCAAAGACATAAAAACACCCTGTTGACATGCCTGACCTGTGAGGATAACTGGAGCAACCACTATTTTTTCAATACAGATACATCAAGCGAAAGAACTTTTCCATGGTTGTTCGATAGTTTGTTTTATATTCGCTCACTTGGTAGGACCGACGCCTTTCTCTGACATTGAACAATCGATCATCGTCAGACGGACAAACGTGGTCTCGGTAGCTTCAAAGCTTTCGATTTTTTCATCTTTACGATTCATTTACCGACAGATGCATCGTTACTTGATATCATCATAACAACCGCGCAATGATGCCTTTTAATGAGCTGTTCGAAGCGGATCACCGTAAAACAGGAAATGCATCAGTATGCAAATATCCCTGGTTTCCTACTATACATTCTGATAATGGATTAATTGGGTGCGGCTTCAGTACATGGCTGCTGTCCTGTAAGTAATATTCCAGAGGATCAGTCCTATACCGGCGTACATGTAAATGTGCATTTCGGCTAACTATTGATGACTTGTGATAGTCGGTTTGATCGGTAGGTTTCTCCGGTTATACACTGAGGGAATAAACCATTCATAGTTGTGGTGGTGATGATGTTGTAATTGATGTCGGGTATGGCGATAATGATGATGATGAAAATGATGATGATGAAAATAATGATGATGCTGATGATGCTGATTTATTTATTTATTTATTTATTTATTTATTTATTTATTTATTTATTTATTTATTTATTCTATTTACTTATTTATTTACTTATTTATTTATTTACTTTATCCACTCCAATATGGAAATGCGTATGGATATACACAGCCATAAAAATAATTAAATAGATAAGGCAATAGGCCATCACGGAGATTAAAAACACAATTTTGAAATTACAATAATAGCACTTGTCTAATCCAAACAGTAAAATTTAAAAAATTATGGTGGTGATACATTCACCTTGGTAGGAAAATTGGTCGGCAATTCTCACTGCTGGGGGCACAAAAATATTTCTCTAAATCTACTTGTACTGCATCTCAGGCTAAAATCACTATTCAGTGGATACGTTTGTGAGATAATGTCGTGTATTTTGTTGTTTACGGATTTCATGTATACACGAAAACGCGCATGGAATATTCACGGCAGCTTTAATGAATTATGTATCTTATTTTGTTTACAGAGGGTAATACGACCGCCCCAGCAGGAACATGGTAGCAAATAATAGACTCAATCGTTCATCTCTAAAACTAGGCAAAACATTCCCAGATACATAATATATACGGAAATACACTTTTTGTTTTACATTTATGAATTAACCATGTTTTTATTAATTTTAATTTGTTGATTTTAAAATGAGTAGGACGTATTTCTTTTTCATGAGGTCGATTATTATTGAATTTGTGTTCTTTGAACTGAAAATCAAGTTATTACTTTCACATCACGTGACCAATCCTTACACTTCATTTTCGTAAACTGTGTCCTGATCTGTCGTAATGAGCCATATAGACATCTGCAAGCTTTTAAGAAAAAGTGTTATCACTACCATCCTCGCATATAGCAATAAATATAGATTCATATGTGAAAATAGTAAACAAATAAAGCGACATCACCCAGCCTCTGGAAAGCTTGTCATTCGCAAATGAGATTTATTGGCTTTACTTCGCCAAACTGGTACCCTGATTAAAACATTTGCAACCAAACGGATCGATTACCAGTTTGATCATGCGTTCCAATCCTCTTATTAACAAAATAAGAAAGGTAGTAATAAACGCAATTGAAATATCTACAAATGAAATTCCCATCATCGGAGTTGAAGTGTCAGGATGCTGCACAAGGGAACGAGAAAGACAAACAACGTCCTCTTCCGTACTCATATGTTGACGGTGAGCAAATTGTAGTGGGTCTTCATACCATAACACTTGAGAAACCAAACATTTTAGAATTCTTTTCAGACATTTTGTTTGAATCGACGTTAGCGCTTTGGGTTGTTAGTCATTATGTGTACTTGGCCTAAATAATTTTGGGATGGAGATGATAAAACTTGTATTCTAATAATGAGATGCAATGTGAGCATTAACTTATTGACAATCGAAATCGTTCTGCCAGTTTAAATTGGCGCCAATGTGGCATTCTCTTACAAGTTTACGGTGAAGTTGTCGGGACCTGAGGCCTTTCAAAAATTTAATATTTCTAAAGTACTTGCACACCTCCTCTAAACTAATTACAATATTTGCGTTGTTCTCCCTTGATCACCCAAGCATAACAATTCTTCAATATATTTCTATTCATTATTATCCTTATCGATTCGAACACAAAATTCGCTAAGTTCGTTGGCTCGACAAAGCCTCTGTCATTCATTTAAAGAGGCACTCCCACTTGGTAACATTTTTAAAACACACTTTTTTAATGCCAACGATCGATATTTGAGGTGGTGACAGCGCGCGGATCGCGAGATATTGATAAAAACATGTCATTTCCCGAGCGTATTTTTCACATCCCGAAGTTTTACGATCGTTTCTGATTTTGACCCGAAATCCCCCGAAGGTTTGTTGTTGTGCTGATTGACGATATTCTAGGGAGTCTACAATAAGTTCGAACGACGCTTCCCACTGCAAAGACTTTATATACAGCATTATGCCATTACCTCAGGTAAGTTTTGTAAAACGTCTCCTCAGTTTTTGTCGTTTTCATTATTCTAAATCAGCTGTACTATATTTTTAACCAATAACACATAAACATCAGTTTTTATGTGTCAAATATTAGCCGCCTCCGATGACTACATTTTGTCGCCTGCCCTGACGCCGCGCGCGTGGTATGCGTCTATGCATACCACTCGGAGGCCGCTATGTATCAACCGCACGTAACTGTGCTGGTCACCTATGCGAATTCTGATGGAATCAAACTTTGTTTTCCGTTTTTTTCTCAGAGTCAGTACGACTCGGCTTTCCCCAGGGGGCATGACCGATCACCAACGCCAGCGGTACTGTGGCATACAGCAGTGTCAGCGTAGACTCGTACTCCATAGCTTAGTTGACAATGGCCCCAGTGCCGAACGTTCGATGTTCGGAAGCTGAATTTAGGTGGGCCACCGGAATTCAAACTTTTACTTTTTTGAGGACATGTTTTTATCGATATCTCGTGATCCGCGCGCAGTCACCACGTCAAATATTGACCGTTGGCATTAAAAAAATGTGCTTTAAAAATGTTACCAAGTGGGAGTGCCACTTTAAAATGCTCTATATGCAGAAATAGTAATTTACTATTCACGTTACTTCCCTGCTGTTTTGGGTGTTTTTGTCACATCCAATGCATGTCAAAGTCACTTTTGTACGTTCTTTGTAATGTTAACCCAGACCACGGTCCCTCCACAGACGATAGCTGACTAGAGTCCTCTGTGAACAAGTTCAATCAGCAATGTCCTTGTCATTAGCAAGTGAAGTCACTTTACTTGATTGCTACCTGCATTCTATGGCATTGGGTAAAGCCTTTGTATAATTGCCAAAACCTACAACAATGTAGAAAGGTAAAGGAAAGTACTAGCTCTTTGAGCGGTGTTTAATCGCGCTATCTCAGATGGTCACATGACCACCTGCAACCAATCAGCTTTGTTCTCAACACGACCTCATGGCTTGCCGCCTTTTTTCTCACACTGTTTTGTTATAGCTAAGGCTGCTGGTGTTTTTCATCCTCCTACCCACCATCTGTTATAATGACGTTTTGAGCTGACTTTTATAGCTCTCTATTGTACTTGTTGTTTCCTGCCTTTACCTGCTATTCCTGTATTGCTTTTAACAGGGGGCAGTAGATTGTTAGTTTAGTAGATAGTTAATAAAGCCTTCTTTGCACAAAACTTGAATATGTATGTGACTTAAATTTCGATTTCGATTTCGATTTTTTCCCATTTAGTAGAGATTAAAATGTAGGGGTTTACATGAACAACGGGTAATTTCAACTGAACGAACTATGATGTAAACACTGCCTTGCGAAATTACTAGTGCTTTGGATATGTTTTACGTTCAATCAAGCACATTAATTCTGAAAACGGTACATGTATCAACCACAGTCCTCTCGAGGCTGTGTCCGAATTACCTCTGATGTTGTTGTTTTGAAGGAAGCTCATTCCCGTGGCTTCGTTTCCATACGGTCAATTGATCACGATGCAATTATTCTGCCCATTGATAGGGAAAACCATTTGATTTCGGGGGGGTATGGAGAAGAGGTATGGGAGCAAATTTTTTTTTCCTGTCAGAGTGACAGCAATTTTTTTTTCTACTGTCAGACCTGCATCAATTTTTTTTTTCCAAATGGAGTAGCAGTGCAAATTTTTTTTTATTGGTCATCAAGTTTGTAATGCGTTGTATATCAAGGGAGCCGTCATTATTGACGGCCTGAAACTCCGAAATTTCGAGTGACCCTCCCCCCTTCACCAACCATGATGAATTTGAGTAACCTTCCTCTCTAACTCTGAAATTTTGACCATTCCCACTTAGAAAAGTTAAATACCAGTACATGTAATTGTAAAATTTACAAAATACAGCAACAGTAAAGACCCTTCAAATCCTGATGTGCCCTGCTAGACTATTATCAGCTATCTCATGATGGTTCGAAAAAGGTGAACACATCAAAAGAAATTCAAAGTCACAATAAAATAAAGATATAAAAGATCACGCAGTATCTAATCATATAGTATATTGTTTAATTTGGATGGATATTATGACAGGGTTTTCACTAGGATATCTGACCGGGCAGAATTTGAAAGTACAGGGGGAGAACATGAGAGAGGCTTAGGGGGAAAGTGTCACAGGGGCTTTCCCCTATCTTGCATGGAAATTTTTAAGATATTGATGTGTGCAATGGTGCAGTCTGGTGCAATCTGAGAGTTTTTTTAATTTGTTCACTAAGTGAAACTGTTAGAATACCCCAAGGGGGAGAGCACGAGAGGGGGTTCCCCCTCTCGTATTGGAAATTTTGAGAATTGATGTGTTTAATGCTGCAATCTGAGAGGAGTTTCAGTTTATTTTGCACTCGGTAAAACTGTTTGAAAATGACATTGAACACTGATATTTTTTACATTTTTTGCATGATCAGTTTTTGAGTCACAATATTCAACAACCAAACAATGACAATACAATTTGTGAAAAACAGTTCTGTTTGCCAGAGACTGAAGACAAATGAATATACAGGAACGGAAAATCTGTGACCTTCTCGTGTCATTTCTCCAGCTGCCAGCTTCTAATGAAAAGCCTGAATATGGTATGTTTGCGATCCGGTGTTTGTGGTCAGAAAAACAAGGCTCACACATTGTATTTCATTATATTTTGTTTTTCCTCAATTTTTCATTGTCAAGGTACATCTTTCTAACAAATTTATATTGAGAAAATAATATATTGGTTTTAACACTAGTTATTGACTCCTGTCTTGTGTTTTAAATTTTCACAATTTACAGAAGTCAAATAGTCCCCTTTAGATAGTGCCTATGCCATTGAGATATTGCAACAGAAATCCTGAAATGATTTCTTGGGTCAGAAAATAGAAGGAAAACATTGAGTGTACTGAGGTGTAAAGTAGACCTACGGAGTGCATGCTTATATCATAAGTGCTGGGAAAGAAACATAAGAATTGCTTGTGGTAAAACATTTGCGCCGCCTATGGCGGCGCGCCGGCAAAGAATACATGAGAATAAGGTTTCCAAATTTTGCTTATTCTGGTGCATTGTTACAATTTTTTTTTCTCTTCTGTCTGTTATGACAATTTTTTTTTTCTCAGGCCATGACAGGATCATTTTTTTTTTCTTCTCTCTCACCTGGTGACAAATTTTTTTTCTCAAAATCCTCCATATCCCCCCCCGAAATCAATGGTTCTCCCCTAAGCTTATTCATCATTGACAAGTTCTGATGTAATTGAACGAGGTCTTCGATGTCTAAGAGACAACTGTCAGAATGGTAGAAGCTGCTCTCAAAACCTGTGTGAATAGCACGCAAAGTTAACGTACGAAAGGCTTGCAAGCTAAATAAACAAGACTGAGGACCATAAAACTGAGAAACGAGACTAACTTCGAAAACTGGACAGGCCCGTGTACAACATTTCTGGACCATAGATCGATCTCTGAACCTAGACTTGAGAAGTTTTCAGTTATCGACATCTGCTTATTTACAATAGAACGCGAAATGTTAACTTGACATTGTTAGATGCAATAACAATTCAGATTTCAAACTTATCATTATCATGACAAAACATTTATAAAATCTACGGATTCGATTTGGGAAACAAAAGATTACATAATTACAAAACAATAGTTATTTCAAATTTCATTAAAAACGTGAGTGAACTACGAAGTCCGGAGCAAATAGACAACTTCGTAGACGTGATAGAAAACATATGCCATGTGTTTATGTCGTGTTTAGCCATCGACACGTATGGTGCCATGGGACTAGTATTTAAATAATTAATGTAGCTCATTTATCATCAGCTTTCTCTAATTTGATTCGTATTGTAAAATATCCATAGGGAATGCCTTTCAATTTTAATTGTTTTGAATGTATGTTGTCCTTTGAAATGATTGGCTATGTTTATGAGTTTGATAAAAATAGTTCCTGTCATGGCATTACAACCTTCTACATATAGCAATACTGTCCGCCAGCTTTGTGGATCCCTATGGCTTATAGGTACAAGAAACTTTAAGTAAAACGCTCCTCAGAAATATTTGTGGAACGTTTATCATACTTGTTGACGGAGCCTTACTCCTCCATTTCATTGCGCAATTTGGGATAAGAGGTGCACATTAAGCCATAGTTTAGCAGTTATTTAAATCCAAATGACCGCTATGTTGTGTTAACTTCAGCTTCTTGATTTTCGCATGACGGGCCTCATTTGCTTCAGTGCGTGCTGGGCCAACTGAAGCAGAATAGAACGACTTTGAGGGTCTGAATATCTGTCCCCGAGGCGTGTTGCACTTTATTGTGGACCCATACAGATGTAAAATACAACGATAAAATTTAAGATAGCCAACGACACTATGGAGTTGAAATCAAAAGAGCGATTGTTTCCATTGAGGCACTATCTAAAGACAAAGACATTCAAGCCGTTTTTTGGAGCTTTTCCCGGGGAATGACGATAATATCTTTGATGCAAATTGTGTCAGAATGTGTACCAATATTTGCACACTGATTCGGTAAACAATAATCAAGTATGTTAAAACATAGACCCTCGAGAAAAACGATCAAATCCTTTGAGAATTCCCTGCGCCTTGTTTGCCCTTCTTGTTGTCACGAGCAAGCGACATTTTAAAATTCAATAGCCATAATAATGCAGTCTTGTAATATATTAAAAACATTTCATTAATATTGTGAGGTCACGTGTGCGATGCGTGATCGGTGCGCATCCAGACTGAACGACTACCACAAAGTAACGGCGCCTATATGGTGCACTTTGTAACCAAGCCGTGGCTTTGAACCGTGGTCAACTAACGTTCTTTCGCATCCCGATGAAAACCCGATAATGACAAATATAAACGTGTTGTGATTATAAAAATATGTATTATATACGCAGTAGGCCTAACACTTATTCTTGGGAAACCGTCGTTGGAACTGCACCGAGTATGCGAGTTTCTTGTTTACAAACAATGTATTTTGTGCACGATATCTAGATGCACCTCATCATCATAGCTGCAACATTTGAATTATACGACGTAGATTATGACAGACATGTTTTAACTTTCATCAATTACCATCGTACCTTGGATACAGTGTTTACCTTGGTCGTATGGATCCCATACGACCTTTGAGCGCAGTTCCGACGACTATATCCCTTTCAATTCACATAGTATATCAATCTCCACCATCGCATGTATCATAGAGCTGTGGCGGTTTTGAATACGTGTTATTGTCCTCATAAAGTCACAAAAGAATTTTTAGAACTGTAGTGTATAACATTGCAACCATTTATTCCATATAATTCAGATCAGGACCGCCTAACATACAGAACAAATTTGATAAAAAAAATTATGAATAAATAAGATAAAAATGTCAAGCGAGAAATCAAATATTTTAAACAATTTAGAAGACCTAACTACTTCTCAGTATTTCATTCATAATGGTTTGAACTAAATTATCGCTAAAACATTTAAAGGGGGGACATAGCCTTGATAGTTATCAATTTTAGCGATAATCATTGAGATAGGTCTCGCGTCCATGCTGTAATGAAGTAAGGTCAGTTTTGAACTTATGTTTTTGTCTCAGTGTGACCTGTAAAAGAAACAATATTTTGTATTTGCTTTGAAAATGCGAAAAAAAATTTGGAAGTGTCAAAAAGAAGGTCGGTGTACCGAAAATTTGCCTATCTTATTGACTATCCATATTCCTATATATTTATCAAGTTCGAACAAAATAGTTGTTCTATTGTTTCTGCAGATATTGAGAATATATTACCTTTAATCAAGAGTATTTGAAGGAATAGTCTATTTCAAGTTTTCTATTTCAATGTCTTTCATCAGTGTCCGACAAGGGTATTATAAATGAAGGTTTACCAACAGCGCACGTATTCTGTGCAGTTCTTCCATTTGTCAGACACAGTATCGTTGACCTTTTACACTGAAGCTCCCCTGCGAACCTGTTCAGTCTAGTCTGAACGAAAGCATGAAAGATAAGACTCGAGGATTTCATCAGCAGCTAGGGATTTTCCTGATGTATGCAAGACAGTTTAATTATTTGCCTCCAATCTCCACATGGCACTTCTTATAACTGTGCCATTATATTTAATAATGTTGAGGAGGGTAAACTGCAGTAAAATCCTCGTCGTCGTCATCGTCATCATTGACGGCAACAACAACAACAACAACAACAACAACAACATCATCATCATCATCATCATCATCATCATCATCATCATCATCTTTCTACCCTGAACAAAAAATCACATACATGTATAGTACATCAGACTTGCAATTAGGACTTGCAAACAGTGAAAAGAAAATATCATGTATATACTTTTGAAAAGTTTTTATTCTGCTCTGATCACAGGCATCCCATTTATTTTACTCTGGATAAAATTAAATCAGTCGAGCGAGGTCCTAAAGCTTTTCGCCGCTACAATACTCGGATCCCGACAAAGTTCACAAAGTAGCCGTCCATAATACACAATAGTGATATTGCAAAGTATAATTAGGACGCAACATATAGTTTGTACAATGACCCATTCTTTACATGTTTGCCGACGAAGGTATATCAATCATTCCGATGGAAGTCCAGGCGAAAACGCATTATCAAGAGGCATACTTACGAAAAAGAAATCATGTAATCTGCTTGCAAAACTTCATGATTTTGACGGGGGATAGAAAATTACTTTCTGCATTTTGTCGGTCTTCACGTAACCAGTTCTCTGTATGTGTTTGCTATACAACGCATATGTGAAACGTTACTTCACAATGTACTCTGTACAGCAGGATGTCCTGACTGTTTTAAAGCAGTTTAGATACAACAACCACGTTGTCGTCAAATTTGACAAATCTCTTACCAGTCACAGTATCTGTACAGTAAGTGTACTCATTAAACTGGTTTTATCGTCGCATCTTACAGCTACCTGCCTTTTTGTGAAGTGTTTCATCTCATAAAGTAGCCGCACTCCATGAATTTATCATGGCCAGGATTACGGCTCTCGATTTCTGAAAAGAGAACACTGCAAGAATCACACAGAATTTGCGTGAGGTCGTTCATTTGAAGAGACTCTAATGGCACGTCCCGGCAGCTTTTTCAGTGTTCTGTACTCCCACTTATCTGTAACATTTCGCTTCTGCGACCTTTAAAGTACTCCAATAATTATCGCTGTATATCCGTTTCCATATTCTATTGGATAACCACGTCTGATCGATGCGTCATGAAAGCGAGACTAGACGACTTTACGTGATTATTAATTAACGCGTTGAGGTTATAGCAATTCGTCCTCTTATTAGACAACCTATTTTTCCAGCGCATTAGCTATCCGTTAAATTGTGCTCGACTACTTTTTCGACGATAAAGCATTCACTTAAGGTCTTACATTTTGACGTTGTTCCGATCCTTCTGCAAAACCAGTCCAGCGGCTTTCGGTGAAGGTTAGGAACCCATTATGAAGACGATGAGAGCGTATTTTACAGCCTAAATCTTTATTCGACTATAAAGAAGTAAAAGATTTATCGACATCTCAACCATGTCAATTGAATTCTTACATCTAAAAGACTGCAGTAATCTTTATCTCTAAGAGACTGAAAGACAGTAAGACATAAAAATTTGAGATTAAACCCTAGGCCTAACGTACCCCGCGCCACTTTGACGCCCTCAGATTACACGATAATAAATTGAAATGATCGTAAACTTTCATAGAAAAAATTGTCTTTGGACGACAAATACTTGATATGGTACCATTTTGAGAGGGACTTTTCAGATACGGTTTATGTGAAGATTTTAAGTTTCCATCAATTTTAGACCGGATATTCTTGAATGTAATTAATGGCAGACCCTGCGTCTCTCCACTGTGTTATGGAAGGGTTCTATTGATTCCATAGACAACAGAACCCGACGGGCAAAACTGTCGTGCAAACCATTGTGGGGGAATTTTAATTATCATTTAACAAAAACGACCCTTAAAGATTATTTCCTCATCCATATCCGTTGATAAATTACCTTCACCAGTCGTACTTGGCCCATATGTTGGTTCCGATCTCGATGGAACAAAATTTGCAATAACAATGTAGTTCTCTGTCTGTCTGTCTGTCTGTCTGTCTGTCTGTCTGTCTGTCTGTCTGTCTCTGTCTGTCTGTCTCTCTCTCTCTCTCTCTCTCTCTCTCTCCTCTCTCTCCTCTCTCTCTCTCTCTCTCTCTCTCTCTCTGTCTCTCTCTCTCTCTCTCTCTCTCTCTCTCTCTCTCTCTCTCTCTCTCTCTCTCTCTGAAATGTACGAAATCAAGTCTATTTACATGAATACTAATCACCATATGCCAAATAACTTGTCCTCTATCATTCCCACAACTGCCGACCTCAGCAGTATTTTTCTGTAAGATGGAAATTTAGCGTTTCAACATGATGTCAAAGTCGTAAAATGGATTTATTGGGTGTAATATCTGACAGGCGAAGTTTCTGCAAAGGCTATTCATGAAGGTAAAGTAGTTGATACTAATTGATTTTAAAACATTGTTATATATCCCGTGGATTTTCCTTCATTCCATCATAATATTTAGTATTTTAATTCCTAATCAATGTAGTCACGTCGCGTCGCCATTAGTTCTCGTCATGTTCTTGTCAAGTACACGTTCCAAGTTACTTAGTCAATTAATGAAATTCGTTAAAAGCGGCATTGTTCACGCTGGTTTTGCTAAATTTCCAAATGAATCAGATAATCCAAGGCGTTTATCACGTTGTGATGTCATTACAGTCCTGTTGTCTGAAGATGCAGGACGTGTCAATTATCAGATACATCTAGTAATTATCGCGAAAATGATTACATAAATCTTCCATTCTATTCCCTCTGCATTGACAAGACTTTTATCAGAAATTACATACTACAGTTTCTCCCTGTCCATTCTTTTGATGTTTTGGATAAGACATCAAAACAGGTCAAACAATTACCAGTATCATTAAAGGTAAATAAATAATTTATCAGGTTCACGGAATAAATTGAAAGTGACGATAACAATAGGTTGTTTCAGCGCGTTTGTTATGATGACGAAATTTTTGAACACAATTTTTACCATTAAATGGGAATTATAGAGAAGTGTGTTTACTAAAACAACGGGAAGGGGTTCGGAGCAAGGTATTTGGGTCCCAGTATCTGCTGAGTTTCGTAATGTTCCAATCTGTGTGTACACAAAGCTATGTATACATATTTCGTGGACATGGAAAGGTTAGACTCATGTGCAGAAAACAAGTGAGCATCGGGTTCAGAAAAGCAGACTTTTGTCTCCAATTCATGGTTGTGACATTGTCTAAAAACAGTGACATGAACACTTTGCCTCTGCATAAAGTAACAATTACATTCTGTGAATTCTGTGCATTTTTCACAGTGCTATACACGTTGAGCAATTCAATATTGTGTGGTTCATTCAGAACGTTGCCTCTGCGAGTGTGATTTTTTACGATGACACAAACTTTAGTATGAGAAAGTTCTTTTTGTCTGGGTCATGTTTGGAAGATTTGATATATATTGTAATATCGACGTTAACGGGACAAAGTCGGCCATTTTTCATGAATTTTGTTTGATACGAGATACTACTTATATTGTTTGACATGTTAAAAGATAATGAATGGGTGACCATGCATATATTCGACCCCGGTTTTAGACACGATACATGAAATCATCGCTAAAATGAATTAATGGTCATGACAATTAATTGATTTTCAACATGTTCTGATTTAATTTGTCTAAAACTGGGGTCAAATATATGCATGGTCACCCATTTATTCAGTATCTTTCAACATGTCAAACAATATAGATAGTATCTCGTATCAAACAAAATTCATGAAAAATGGCCGACTTTGTCCCTTTAACCTAATGGCTGCCAGTTCATGTCTTACTTCGGGTAAGTAGCAGACACGTTCTATATTTTATCGAAGGAAACTGAGACAGAAGGAATGTAAAATCATATATGGCAGAGTCTGAAAATCGCTGAATATCAGAGCTGGATACGCTGGCAGGAATTACGGTACAGCTCTGTACACAATCATAAGCTTATAAATACAGAAAATGTTGAAATAACGCTGTTTTTCTTAATACACAGGGTTTTATAGTCTTTTAATGCTCTGCGCAACTTGTTTTCGACAGATATACCTTGTTTACATAGATTTATTGGTGTCTTTACCTGTGTGCCTTGTGTTTGTTAATAATGTCTGTTGTGCGTGTGCAGAAATACAATTGGAAAATTGTAGGATTTCATAGCTAGGTTCATAAATTGTGTTATATATTTAAAAAGAATTATCATTCAAGGTTTCAATTTGTTTAATTAAATCAAATGGATACCAAAAGCTTGGTTCTGTAAACGATATGAAAGCACATTTAAAAGGAAAAACAAAGTTCTTCCGAATTATCAATATCAAACAAATTATCAATATCAAACAAAATTTATGAGCCCATCTTTTGATACAGTAGTAAATACTAAACCGGTTTCGTAATTTCTAAAACGTGCAAACTGTTTCGACAGTCAGGGCAGAAGAAATCCACTATAAGTTAATTTTGAGTTTCTTTCTGTTAGCGAGATTTCAGTCAATCTAACCATCACGCTCGGTGTAGGTGTGTCGTAAATACTTGGTTTTATACTTTACAAGACTAGCACACAGCTCGACCATTCACACACTTGTCAATTTCCTTAGAATATAAATTTCATTAGTGTAGTCATAGAACAGTGCAATGGAGAAAGCAACTCGATACAAGTGATAAATGCAATACTAATTGTGCGGTTTTATTCACTTTTAGCGTACACACATCAACGAAGCCAAGGCAATGGCGACTTGAAAGGCTCAGTTCATGCTACGGCTCGCCTAGCCCGTTGTCCATCGCTTGTGAGGAAGTCCAATTATTTCGTTGCCATGTCAAAGGAGGAAAAGACATAAAAAGAAAGGATTTACTCAGTGCACGTTGTAATGGATTAGGGAATGTAATTTGCAGTTTTGAATTGATCAGAAAAATCTCGGCAATAAAAACGTATATAGTTTATCGTCACTTCCTGTGTCAAGCACAATGGGTCTATAGTACAGCGTCTTTGAATAAAATGAGGTGTTTTGCATGCTAAATGTCGCAAGACTCTGAAATAATTTCCGCCATAATTTAGGCAGCATGGACATTTCCCGCTTGCCTATTTAGTGTGATAACGATTAAGATCATTCTAACTCAAACTTGTTTGGATTGAGCTAGCTGAATTTCACATGAGGGTCCTGATTCAAATGTGAAAGCCATCGCTTTTCAAGAGTGAACTGAGAACAGTAGCTAGTTCTTCATTGGAATTGATTGATATACCTCCTCAGCGAGAAAATAACTTTGCCTTAAATCACCATTTAGTAAAATTATAGTTTGATGAAAAGTATAGACAGGCAATTCGAGTTTGTAATTACTCAATGCCAGTCAATAATGGCTTACAGTTATTATCGTTTATGAATTTCATGAACATGCAGAGATACTGAATTACATATATATCCGGGTTTCAACCGCATTGTTAGCAAACCTTTGTCTCTATCATAGCAGGAGTGATGACGTCATTTTTCGGACAGAACGAATATTTTCATGCGTTATAACTAAACAACATAACACTGTGACATTGTGCCTTGAGATATACACGGCCCCCACAGGAATGTATCACAGTTTATATGAGGTAATTTTTTCCTATTTTTATTTTATGTTCATTAGGCCTAACTCTCTCCTACAATAAATTGAATATTTAACAGTTTTTTACAGACTTGATTAGCTGCGATAGTTTTCATGATATTTAAAAGCACATGGTAGCTTTTATGGCAGTCTCGTCAACTGTGGATAATTCATGCGTAATTCTTCATCAACATACGGAAATACTATTAAAAAGGAAACAAATAACGACCTAGGCACAAAACGTTGACCCTTTGGTGTAAAAATTCACTGGTTACAGTCCTGTACTTCATGTCCTTAAAACAAGTCGTTCCCGTATACTTTCGATTTTATAACGATGCACTGAGCTGGCATACGGCACAAAACTGCGCTACACCATCATAAACTAGATCTGTCCGTATACCGTACGTGGCAACGTTCACCATGAAATGAGATAAGTAAATCACTGATCTCGGTACGGTGAATATCACATTACCATGATTTAGTAATTCAAAAACCAATCTAGGCAAATACGTTCTGCATGTTGATAATCGATTTGTCTCTTCGAACTTTTCCAATAACAGTGAAAATCTCTGTCTTTCAGTTCAAAATTCAAAATTATGTCACAATCTCTTTCCCTACATGGTCTATCTTGAGTTTCAACTTCACTTCCGAATTCTCCGATACAACTCACAGTTAAACTTTCAGTCACGACCGAGAAATACGTACGTGAATAAACAAGGAAATAAAATACATTTCCGTAGGTTTGTTTGCCTTGACTATCTAACTATCGAAATAACACAAATGGGGACTACGTGTTTCGAGTCAACAGAAAGGAAACTCTGATGTCCTTGACCGTTGAACATGAGAAACACAAGTTGAACATGAGAAACACAATTTTTTGACGTAAACAACTGTGCTACGTGATTCCTTTTACAAAGATTTTGTGAAAAAACCAGTAACGGTATGAAACTTGTTCCGTATCATTCTCTCGACCTCGCCTCAGATTCTGTTTTCACTGATAGTTAATTCCTAGCTCTCTCGTTAAGAGCTCTCCAAACTTATATAAATTGATGGACTGAACACGATGCGAGTAAATCAATTTTATATGCAGATGTCACTGCCATCGCTTATAACGACTTTAGTCATCAGCTATAGGACTCTTCGGTACACAGTAATGTGTATTCGTCTGCCAGAAATCGTTAATATGTACCTAGATCACTAGACGCTAGCTAGCAAGGTTGGCTATGTTTCATCTCGATGCCAAAATGCATAAAAGTCTTACAGATAGACTGTCACTTTTCTGTATAAATAATTTCGTCACGAAATCATCGATATTTAATTCATTTCGACTGGGAACAGATCATGGATGACATTACTGTTGTAGTAATGGTTGCAAATATTCACAACCATGGTGATTGAACATTATTCGCTCAAAATAACATGGCGTATTTATTTCTGCGATTTTGTAAATACGAAATAAATTTGGTCTTATTGTGTATGTATCTATATGTGGTTATTCATCACATTGGATGCAGAAATTCAAAACAACGAAGGACGTCATAGTAGGCTTGCTTTCAATTCAAAACACAAGTTTATCTCTCTTGTTACTACGCTTTGAAGTGTACTCTCTCCTTACTTCCTCAGGGGAAGACCTCGTGCAAATTTATGGCTCGACGGTTATGCAAATTCACCCTGGCACTGTACCTACTTACGCAGACAACTGACGGTTCTGGCGTCAAGACCAACAAGGTTGCAATTCTAAATGCCGTGAAAACGAACACCACCTATTATCAGAGACACCTTGAAGAATTACCCAATTTCCCATTCCTCATTAGCTGTGATTATGTATTAGACAACTGGATTACGAAGCACGCAATAAAGTAGTTCCGACAGTGTCTGGTCCCAAAAGTCGAAAACGTATCTGGAGATCGATCGATATATTACCAGATCTGGAAAGGGCTAGGCAAAACCATTGGCATTAAATTTGAAATCGAAAATCCCTAGAGTTCACAGACGAATGACGGAACTTTGAGATTAGACAAGGGAGTGAAAGCCACAAAACCAGTAGAGCGACACATATCGCATTTTCTCCGTCGGGCTCAACATTTACTGACAAAAATTTACATGCACCAAGGCTTTGCAGCATATGCTTTGAACAAACTAACCATTCAATCATACTGTATAGAAATCTATGAATGGCAGATATCAGCAACTTTCTAGCGTCACGTAAATATCATGTATAAACTAGTTCAGGCTTCCTTTTGAGGGTATAGCTGAATATATTCATGTACATTTTCAATTTTTTGCGAGCAATGGTTATTGAAAATTACCTTGGAAACAGAGCTATGCTTGTATAGTGAACGGGATGGTGTAGTATCTTTACTCATGGTACGGAAATCTTGTCGATTCTTGCAATCATTAAGTGTATTGTCTGGTTGATTATTGTATATCTATGCGTTATTATTTCCAAGCAAGTAACGTTGTGAAAAGATGCGAGAGTTGAGAAACAGAATTTTGAAGACTATGATCCGTGAATTTTGTTCATACGGTAACTCGGGTGTAGCATCTCACAGTGCATGACTAGATTTAAAACAACACTGATTGTAAGAGCTCAGTGATTTTTTGTGAGGATAAATCGGATTTTAGCAAGATACTGAAGATGACTGATAAACTTAACGTCGGTGTTCAGACACCTGATATGGAGCGTGAATCATAAGGTCACGCTGCCTACAAAAGAAGGCGCCTACCAAACAAACATACTGCTAACAGTCGAACGTAGAGACTTTGTTCAAAATCTAAACAGTGCTTTCTTCTGCAAAACGTTACTTTTTTATGAAAAATGAAAAATTAATGGCATCACCTGGAGCGTTGCTGCGAAAAACTGACCAGCTAAAGAAATGTTACAGTCGTAGAAATCATCAATGGCGGAAAAAGGAACTATACATCTTTAAGCCGCATGATTAAACTGGAAAGGGCGATGGATGTGACAAAGCCAGACGGGTCATTAAGTCCGAGTAGTTTACATTCAGATATAATATACGCTCGGCAAGACTGAATACTGCAGATGTGCAGCGGCTCGGAAGGTCATATCATATCGGTAGATTGTTATTTATTTACAGCAACTTAAAGAGTCTGAAACTAGCGCTATTCTGCAGTTCATTGGCTTTATGAAAAATGATTATATAAGAACAATGAATTTCAGCTAGCCTATAGGCTCAAAGCTTCCGAGATGATGCACATTAGCCATCTGGATACCCTGAACTACGAACCGTTTAAAACGGGTAAAACATTGCATATGGGTTTTAGTTTATCATGATGTCATAACATGTCATGAGAATAACCATGAGACAGTGAAATTTAATGTGCAAATACATTTGAAATGTAATGATTGCATTAAAATCTGGAAGTATATGAAGAAGATGGGAATATAATCCGGCTTCACTGTCCCTTGCTGTTAAACGATATTCCAAATGCACAACTTTCAATTGCTGTCTCTGTGGAAAGTGGACAAATTGATTTGAGAAAAGTACTATTGAATGTTTACTGCATGAAAATTATGTCCCGGCATTTGAATCGTCAGACTACTGACGCTATACCAATGTCATTACTTCCATCAACAGGTGAAGAAATCTCTCATTTCTTAGTGTCAGACTTCATCACACTTCATTCTCTTGTAACACCAGGCGACAACGTATTACGTCAGCGCCGCTACCCAGCCTCTAGACCAATGCTTTCATTCTTGGATATCTCATCACAGATAATTATCTTGATGTTCATACATTATTGCTTAATGTTCGATTTATTTCAGAGAGGTACGTAAGGTTTGATGTATTGATCAAATACTCAGCCATACCCCCATAAACCTGTCTGTAGTTATTCATGATGATAAAGTGCCTCGTAGATGTTGCAAGCCAGAGACGACAAATCTCTTTCAAACACTTAATTAAAACGGAACAAATTTGCGTTGAGTTGTCATGTTTCAGTTACTTTGATAGATGGAAATCATTTACAAGAACAAAGATTACCCTGAATTCACTCTATTTCAATCAAACAAATACGGTCGCGTCGCATGGCGATTTATGTTAACAACGCGACGGCAGGTAAACCTTATGGGCAGTATCAATATTGTATTATCCTGGACGGATGTCGCCCGATCCGCTCTAGTACACGGCCCATGAATTTATTAAGTTGAGAGAAAATACTTCACCAATGTTTTCGAAATTATAACATAAATTCTTACGCTCGGTTGACGCTAAACTTTGAAGAATGAATGAAGTTCCATCAAAGTAATTGGTTAAACACAAGTACACTATCAAGGTTCAACCTCGCCTTAGTTGGAGTGTTTCACATATGTGATTTCCAAATGCATTGTGCACGGTAACACATATGCTTGTGAAGGGCATAGTATAAACATATGCCGGCAAACACTTTTCGTCAACAGTACTCTACTGTACAATTTGCACAGCAACAAAGTAAATATCAAAGCCCTTGAAAAGATAAAAAATAAGAGACTAGGTATTCTACGAAATCGAAAATGTCAATACGACAGTGTTGACAAGCAGGGAGTTGGCGTTTCTGCAATCATGTGACATGAAAATAGAGGTTGGAGTTACCCTTTGAAATAATGGCGCTTTACATGTTTTGTGTCTGCAACTGCATAAGCTTTTATCGACTGGAAAGTTCTCAGCTGTATCATCTGTTGTACGAACAATAAAGTCGGCTTTAAGAAGCCGATAAATGTGCGCTTTTATCTGGACATGTTCTTGCCATAAAAGGCTATTTCAAATATTTCAATATATTCTAAAGATTTACATGGCATTAATATCTTGTTAAAACACATTCTTCCTCAGTTAGTTACTAATTCCGTTCATTCAGGAAATAACACCGCTAATACAAGCTGTTTAATCCACTGTGTAACGGATGATATTATTGTTCATAGATATACAATTACTTATGATAATCATTCAGCTATGGACCTAACATAAACGTCTCTACAATCTTCACTATTTATCTCGTCTGCGTTTTGGGTGACACAGTAACTTTAACGAATTTCTTTCAAACCATTTCTTTCAAACCATTCCATGCTTGTAACCTTGTTGTGCCTTTTACACGTCTTCTGTCACTTTCAGTCTCATGTGTACAAGCCTTTCAGTCCAAATCACATTCATTTCATGCTTTGATAACAAGTTGCTGTCATTCTTTAGAGTTCACATCCGTTGCGAATTACATATATGGATTGCCCAAATTCATTAATTTACCATCTGCGTTCTGGCGCCACAATTTTGTCTGTGTACATTTGATTTGACAATAAAGAGGAACTATGATAACTTTGTAGTTATGTCGCAAGTATCCCGGCACGTTGCATGCCTCGGGCGCTGTGGCGAACATTCGATGCGTCATGGCGTCATGGAGATGGTGTACAGCCGAAATGTTGGAAAGGAGAGAGACTTACGGCGCTTGTCCTTGAAAATTCCACGCTTCCTTAGGCTTCTGATGAAAAAAATCAACCAAGCTATTAACCGATGTATTTCCCCCTTATAGACTGCGTAATACTTTCGCACAGTTACTCTCGGCATTAAAGGCGGACAATTCAGCATCTCGATCACAAAATCAGCCTTTGGTGTTACATTACAAGGAACGGAAATGACTCACAGATCGTCATCTGAAGGAACCCTGAAAATGTTGCAAAACTGATGTTAAGTTCCCTTATAGATTTTTGTAATGCAAAATGTATCCTTGAAAGCTCAGTCGGTATTTAACTCAACTTATAAGGCAAACCTCTATGTGTACACTGCATCTTCTACTCAAGCATTGAGTCGATACTTTATTTTCAAAGAGACTGGCGATCTGTTACATGAACAGCGATCTTAACTGAGATCTCATTTTTCCAGGTATTAATCCTGGATGCTGTCACTGAAGGCATTTCATTCAGTAACCCTAATACTGACCTTGATACTGAGAGATACGTCAAGAGGTATTGCCATAGTATAGTATGCGAGTCATGGTTGTGATTGTGCGTTTCAATGGTATCCTTGATTCGTATCAATGTCTACTAGATCATAGACCGTAGAGGGGGGTTCTTCCGTCTATGACTAGATGTTCAAGTGTTGAATTTAAGCTTCCTTATCTCGCTGATACCCTTTACGGTCCTGAGTGAATACGGCCTCTCACTATACAAATATCTACGGTCTCATCTGAAAGAGAGAAATTGTCTATACCCTATTACCAACTTAACTAACTGCACATTATTTAATACGCTGTAGCATATGCTTTGTAATATTAGTCTTATGTGATCGTGAGGCTGATTTTATTATTCATGGTCATATAACGGTTCACATCGACTTGTTTCCAGGAAAACCTGTGGCGAGATTTGTCCTGTGCTCGGCGTAACTACTGGGCCATAATTCTGAAATGCACGTGACCATTATCGATGCATGGACGAGATCTGCTCAAGCGGACGGCGTTGCCGTCATGTATTAAGGTAATGTTATACACGGGTCAATTGTGATCATCCTTTCTAATCATGCAAGGACAGGGGCCTGTTAATGTAAATGTGTGTCCTACTTTATTTATCGATGGGTCTTTCGACCATTATAGCCTTACTCCTGTCTATAGGTATAACCCCTTGCGTACGAGTGCTTTCACACAATTCATAACTGACTCACACAACTTGTCAGAATAACCTGTGTATGTTGGCGCTTATAGTGTTCTGAGAGAGTCAAATTTGCAGAAATAATTTTACTCAAAAATGACACCTAATTGTGATAATGTTCTTGCACTGCACATATAATCTAGTTAGCAAACAAAGCCTAAATCGTCTGAAGCGCCGAGTTGTTGCTAAAAGTAAAACTGCAACAACTAAAATCAGGGTTAAAAGTTTTGACAGCTATGACAACTAATTTTGGCTCGGCAATTCACGTCGTTTTAACGCGGGCAACTGCATGTCAATGTCTGTAACACACCACTGAACTCGTTCAAAGCAAAACGGTTGCTAAAACTTATGAAATGTAGTATACAGAGTACACAATGGCTATGTTTTTAAAGTTATTCATCTGTATCATGATATATTTGCAATCATTGAGCATTTGAGTTACCACACATACGGAATATGGTAAACACCTATGAAAGGATAATACTGGGTATTGCAAAACTTGAATGAAAGAAAAAGGAAAGAGACACGGCTGAGAACAACGGAAATAAGCATTCCAACTTACAGATAATTACAAAATGTAGGTCACAGCCTATATAATGTGAAGCTAAGTTTAGAAAAGATTTTAATTACACCATACTGAACATGACATACTTACCGCAGCAATTTTATCGTATAGCACTTTCCATTAACGTCGTGAGAAATAGCAAAGCTGTTTCAGACAGTTGAACAATACAGAAACTATTTTAATGGATGGGGAAAATAAAACTGAATGCGTCAAGCATACTTCTCGACATGAACGAGATTGATGGAACAGGTCTTCCATAATTGCGACTTATGGATTTGACGACCTACGGCACAGCATGGTACATAGTTTTTGTCTGGAAACATCATCAGAATGACGAATAGGTCTTGGAAAACAAACAGATACGCTTTTACTCATTTGTATGGGTTACATCTTTTAACATGTATTTGTTTTGGCGTAGCCAAACAATATATTAAAAATATAATATTCTAGCACCGCGCAAGTGAAGTTCTAGAGATGCTGTTGAGGAGGAAATACGAAACATTCGAATTTATTGGTGATATTCAAATTTAAAATCCGATCACAACTTTGTATAAAATGTTTTTACATTATTGTATTGTTCAATATCATTAGTCGTCATAACCGCGTAAGAATAATAAATGCCACTTGTTTGAGTAATTCTCTGTTCTTCGTCCTCTCGTAATTTCGAAAGGTAGACTTATAAACGGTTACAATACAAACTGAAAAATTAAGATTAACTTGCCTAATTGGACATAAAGTTTTTTGTACACATAGTGGTGCACGAAAGTAACAATGGGCCCTGTCTGTCTTAAGGTTCTATGCACCTCGAAAGTGACGAAAGATTTAAACTTTTGCTCAAACTTTCCTGGATGAAACTTTCAAGATCAAGAATAAAACTCAGGAGTCACTGTGCAAAATTTGATACAAGAGAAACAAATTACCAAACCTTTACCGTTGTTCGAAATTCAAAATGTTCACTATACCTGTATTAAATCAAAGGAGAGATAATACCATTTCCAATTTTCGAAAAAACTGAGTGTTTAATTTTTTCTTTCTTCAAAAGCTTTAAAATGAGGCCCGTCAAGTGGTAGACCAAAAGCCTATGGGGAAAACTTCAGAATCCAAATATCTGTCCCCGAGGCAATTGTACCATTGACGAAGAATTAGGTTTTATTATGGCACCCTTTGCTAGTCCATGAAAAGTAAGATCCATCAGGGATTATTTACTAAAGTTGATCAGGTCCTGTGTTTAGTCTTTACGCGAAATAAAATATCAACATGACAATTTTGCATAATACTGTCATCGACATTTACGTTTGCAACGACTAATCACTCTGAGAGACGAGTCAGTACGTATCAAGAGAAGTTAACTTATGGAATGTTTCCAGAGAGTAACGTCCAATATTTGAAATGGTCTTGGCGTAAACAAAGCAAAGTCTTTACTTGATTTGTGACAGAACATTGCCAACTAAGTTGTTTTTGCTACAATGTTTGAGAGCTTTTATACTAAAAACCTACGAACTAAAAACTTTGCGGACGCAAAGCACATAAGTTACTTTTTTGGCCTGCATGTACAAATATTTCTTTAAAGTCAAGTCCAGCACAGTATATCGTCAATGAAAGACAATAAACCCTGGTACCTAAAGTTATCTGACCCGATGTCAACTTTTACGAAATTTGTGAAAGGATATCTGAATAACAGCTTTTGATATGCGAGACTAAACAAGAAATTATGTAAAAATTATCGTGAAAAGGAAACGATGAACGATTTAGGTCGTGTCATAGTCATGTACCTGACGACCGTTCTGTTTTGTATCATCACAACAAATCGATGAGTGAATGTAATATCATACGATATAATACTTGTGCTTATGTTGGATAAATACGGTAAAGCTTTCGATATGTGAAAACTTTAACAATCACACAGGGGCTATACTTGATTGCACCACACAAAACATGCAAGGTGGAAAACATGTTTTGTACGAAGTTTGAACGCAATGGGTTCATGCTTGTCGATTACAGTCCAAAGTGAAAATTGCCAAATCAAATTTGCCGGAAGACAATATCAGGTATTACTATGCAACTAATTGACTTGCATGTCAGAGTGACAAGTAAAAGTTGAAACATGTCTGGGTAATGGCTCAAGACATTACATGAGATGAATAGCGTGCTGCCTGTCGGCAAAACTGGATCGTATCGACAAACAAATTAGACTTACATAAGCGTACCACGGCGTGTTGTATCTGTGTCAAGTCTGATGCAATCCGGCAATGAATGTAGTTTTTTCAGAAGACCTTAAATACAGACCATTTGCTGCATGGAAGAAAACACACACAAAGTTACGCCTAGTGGTTGCACTGAATCATGTAGAAAAATAATTTGACATGTATTTATACATGACATTGTCTTGGTATAGTCCCGGACTGCATTAACGGGATACATTAATCGTTGAAATATGCACACCACTCCACGTTCGAGAGAGAGAGAGAGAGAGAGAGAGAGAGAGAGAGAGAGAGAGAGAGAGAGAGAGAGAGAGAGAGAGAGAGAGAGAGAGAGATGGTCTTGAGTGCTATATATCAAATTACTGTTCTTTAAAAGATACTAATTTCCGTTTCGGCATGGCGTAGAATGAGCAGATTTAAGTGATTGATGATGTGTAGCATCTGATGGTGATGATTCTCTGACAATTCGTCTCTGTCAATTCGAGAAGGCACTGTCCTCGTTTGCTGCTTATATCTGGTCACTAAAACTCCAACTAGAAGCTAAAAGCCTCTAAAATAGAGCGTACTTTTTTGCAGAAATTTTTGCTACTGCATTAATGATGTTTAGAAGAGTGGCAAAATGCAGGAAACGAGCACAAATATTGGTATCTCGTGATTTGTTTTGTCCGCTTTTCATAGAATATAACAATTTTAGCTTCTTGCTGTATTTGTTCTATTTTTGAGCAATGAATGTTAAACATTTAAGATTGAGTACAACTCTGAAAAGTAAATGGGTTTAAGAAGAGAAGTGGCTTCACTGACTCGACATGGTAAGGTATCTTAGTTCTTAAAAACAGCAATCAAAAGAAATGACTCAGCTTTGTCTTCTTAACATGATGCAAGTCATAAAGCGTCAAAATTTTAACTCAGTTTGACGGTCGTCGCTAAATCTTGATCATGATCAACCTTAAATCCTTATCTATTTCATATATGATCATAACAATGAAGCGACTTAACTTACATGTGGTCATTAAGCTCAGTTGGTACGTTTTGGTTTCAAATGTCAAATGTAGATATTTTCTGTACTCTACCAGATCAAGACTTCTTCAGTGGGGAAGTACATTGCCCGTTTGCATATCCGGAATGGTGAAACCAAGTACAAGATGGGAGGTCATGTATTGTTAGTGGCTACAAGACCAGTCAATGTTACTGCAAACATAATTCGATTTGCCTAAGGTAGCAGATACTTGGTTTCCTGGGAAGACATCCCAAAACTCATTCAGGGGCGGCAGACGAGTGACATAAAAGTGTCATGTTCCTAGTTTGAAATGTTGGCGTTTACTATAATGTGAAAAAGGTTAAAATTGATCCATTGATAGCGTTGTCAGGCAAATTCTGAATCCATATTTCAACTGAAGACCGAAGACTGCAGCCCGAATGACGTAAGCCTAGAGTTCCTTGATTAGAATAGTATAGCCATTACTACCTTACGACTTAGAGATCTGAAGTTGCCAACCAGAGGTACAGAAACCTGAAACATAAAAAACAGACAGGTTACTCTAAAGAGGTTGTTCAGTATGATAAATTGTCAATACTATTTACGTTTAGCCAAAAATGTTTTTAAAATATAGAGGGTATTACTTAAGACCAGGGAGACAATAAGAAAATAGTCGAGGCTCATAATTATTTCAAAGAGATCATTGTAAAGTGTTATACAAATAATTTTTCGCAATGAAGTGAAACTAGCTGTTGAAATAAATCAGAGACAGAGAGACAAGAAGAGAAACAGTATGTCTGAAAAAATCTGTATTCGCTTAAGGTGCACTAACCTTGTCGAGGTTTGCCAAGGGATTCTGCAATCTTAAGACATAGAAATGCCTTTGGAAGCCATATGTGTGAGTTTTAGATTGTATTTAGTCCTCGATTGTATTTAGTCCTCGATATAAAAAGGAAAGAGAAGGTCGCTTTTGTCTAAAAACGTGACTACAAAGGTCAAACAACAACGGGCATTTACTGTTGATCTCAACAAAAATAAAGAATACAGAATTGACTGAGTCCCACGTGATCAGAAATTCTCTTACAGTATTAGCAGGGGTTATCTAAATCACGAAAAGGTAGAGCCAAGTTCAATACGCAAATGCATTTTCAATGATGATTTGAATAGTCTATTAATTTACGAAATCGACGCTGATTTCACGCTTTAATTAAGGCTTGAGTTGAAAGCTTTTGCTTAAGGCGAAAATCGGAAATTTTGAATCAATTTTCCTTTTTAAATTAACGACAATTTAATTTGTTTGTGACAAAAAAGAACATTTATCATAGTGTATTAATAATGGATTCCAGGTAATACTATTCATTTTCCTCAGACATTTACGTATAATTATTGAATTAAAATCGAAGTCTAAATACTCTAAACATTAGCGCACTTTTGCTTTGATTAATTTTCACCTTTGACATTGCACACATCTGACTGAGATCACTCAACCAATGGCGGAACCAAAGTAGTGCCAAACCTGCTAGAAATAAGAACCACTTACGTAGCAAGACAGTACTTTAATAAGGGATAAAAAGCAGAAGAATTAGAAATCTTTCTTCAGCTTCATCTAGATATCTTAATGATCAGGAGACTTCCATAATATTATATCCTTCCCTGATTATTTCATTGAATCTTCAAAACGTTCAATAAAATATGTTTATCTCCTCACCCTAGAGAACTTTGAAAGTTGCATGACGTGACTTATTCCAGGGATACAAGGGCCTTTCAGAATTGAAAACAGCATTCCGTGACTGTAAAGGTTTACGACCAGGGGCTGACTGTCGTATAAAATTAAAACAAAGGTTGCGGAGCAGACCCTTGCAGTTTGAGTTGAAATAGAATCTTACATTTAGTGTATCTACTCGTGGAAGATGCTGATAAATACCCATGGGCGAAAACGATATTTAAAGTACGAGACCTTGTCAGGATAATGCTGACTGGCATAGAGGGTTAGTTCAAAAGTTCAAACTGTTAGTGCACGTATCTGCTGTCTCAAGGAATTAACCTTTGACCCCAATGTGGTGTTTCACAAGATGGGTCTCCTTACGTTCACTTTCAACCTACGCGTTCGTTTTCGCTAAACTGTTGTCTTTCATTTCATTATTTGCTTTAAATGCGCTGTGAGCGAAATGCTTTAAAAATGGCTAGTCTAAAGTGCGCTATCCGCCTGAATGCATTTCAAGTGTCGCGTTGGGTTCAAAGAATCCGATTTTACGTCAGACTCTGGGAATTTTAAACATGGTAAATGACCAACGTTTCAACAAAGACATGGTCTTCAGTACACTCTCGACAAACCATTTTGTGTTCATGCTGCAAAGCCTCATAAAGAAGAAACTCATCTTGTCAAAGTCTCGCCGAGAGTTCCGATGTGTGAAATCCTCTTCAAACAGAACAAGTACGCTGGCTTGCAAGACAGACGAATCTCCTGTATTCGCGATGCTGTCGGTTTTGTAAATACAGATAAAGGACTTATTGAGTGAAATTCATAGTCAGACACGCTGCGAGCAAATATGTCGTCAGTTTTATTGTACCTGTTGTTGCAAACATTCTAATTTTGAGAGAACGCAGATAATGGCGGCTTCATGATCAAAGGTAATTAAGAGTTTTAAAGGTAATTGATGATATAAATATTCCCTGAAATATACGATGACAGACATTCATTAGTTAGCTTTCTCTTTCATATGTACGCAAAGCGTAGTTTGCACCACATAAAAATGTTAAATCAAGTATACGGTCGCTTACGCAACCGATTACAGGTTGATGCGCATAATTGGCCAAAAGATTTTCAAGATGAGTAGACAACATTAGGTACCGTGTCGAAACACAAAAGACCAAAATCATTTAAAGACCTCGGTGTCAAGTTCGAATGTTTGAGTAACGCTTATCAAAGTGCTGCTGTTTATCACACTTGTTCTGTGTTAATACCATTAGGCAAGGTCACACTTTGTCAGTATTCTATACGATAATTAGATTCAGGGCGACAGGTTTTGGCCATTTACCATGTAATTTAGGTCTTGAATGGATCCTTGGAGATTTGGAATAGACCTCGGGCCTCGATTGATTCAGCGATGCCAGTTGTTTAACAATATGCTGAGCTGTTTGCTCTCTGCATATCCCCCTTACTTTTCTAATTATTGACGACACCGACCGGTAACATTCACGGCCGGCCGGCTGAGGAAGGGTTTTGATAGATGTTTGGTAGGGCCTTCAAACAGACGACCGTCATTACGGAGAAAACTCAATACTTTCATAGCAATGTAAGAAGGTTAATAATGAACTCCGTATTAAGAGAATATCGAAAGCGTACAAATTTCGTTCAATTTTCTGATGTCTTTTGTGGATGCCGCGCCAATGCGGTGACAATGTTTGTATTATCACATCTCTATTCGTACCAAGTTTTGTTTGTCAACGTTCCAAATTAAATACAACTGTTATCCCTTGAGCAATAAAACTTGGAACACCGAAGTCCCAACATTTTAATAGGGAAACAGCTGGGGATGTTCCTACTTCCCTATATGATAAAGTCGTCTTCGATATTCTGTTAATACTGAGGACGTTAACCTTGGTAAAATTATGTGAAACTTGTTGAGAATTGAGTTTTCTCAGTAACAATGTGCACATGTATGTGCAATAATTGGGTTGACGAGGACTGAGATGTGTACATCGTGAAATAATTGTTTCTGATTATTTGATGTAACCATCTGACGAGCTCTTCTCCCGCCAGCCTTCCAGCTGGTGCCAATTTATGATTATATCAAACCATGGAAGCTTCATACTCCTTCCAATCAATTACATTCTTTCCTTTAATTTCACGCTGTTTAATCGTTTACAGTGGTGAAAAGAAATATGCTTTGATCCCTACGAGACCACAGATTGTAGACACATTCATTGAATGTTTAATAATGAAGGGCGTGCCCCTCACACACAACCAATATGAATTAATCAGGTTGTTTCTCCCAACAGCTATCTCATTTAACGCGATGCATTTCCTAATCAGGATCAGATGCTGGAAAACTTGCCATAAAAATATTGAAAAAGACTTGAGGACGATTCATCTGTTTAATGCATATTCATCAAGTTACATTGCATTGTATTAAATTGTATGACACGTTCAGTGAACGCAAACTTTGGCTTATCATGTGATGGCCTTATACAATCACAAAAGCACAGATGCATATTAGGGAAATAAATGAATAAAGCTTCCAAGTGTGAATACAAAATAGGTGTCGAAGTCATTACAATATGATATCATTATGTCCCATAGATTTCGTTTTATTGCGACCAACTTTAATATTTCTCAATGATGTAATGATTATGTCACAGGACATTACAAACTATGTAGAACTACTCGTCTTTCCTCCTTATACGTACCTAACATTAGTATAGACCATTAGGATATTTACTTTCAACCGTTATCTTTATTACCAAAGCCAATAAGACACTCTCTATATGTGCTATCTCGATCAGAATCAACGTCTGTAAGTTATTTCTACATCTTTTAAATTAGGTTAAACTGCGCACATAGTTCATACATACACACACACACATACATACGTACATACATAAATACATACATACATACATATTTATGAAATGAAGATACTCTAATATAACACTATTTTCGCTACACTACTTAATCACAAACCCAATTATTATTATTATTATTATTATTATTATTATTATTATTATTACAAGTTTAGGGGGCTATAAGTATTATATAGAAATCTAAAAACAGTTCATTTAAGCAATGTGGGAATTCTGAAAAAGAGGTGTTGTTTATTTTAATTTTGTCAATAGGGGTGACTTCCAATTGTTGTACGTTGCAGCGCAGAATTATACGGAGAGAGGGGGATATCATTAAGCCAAGGGGTAATTAAAGGCGCCCTTCTCAATCCCTGGTTCTCGCATTAGCGAATGTGTCAACAGCCCATTAGCAGTTTGCAATTCTTTTGTTTTCCATTGAATATTTTATCAAGTAAATAATTTTTATTAGATAAATCTGATAATTGAGTGAGGGCTTTAAATGCTTGTCGGAAAAGTGACACTAATAAGCGATACCAGCAGGCCTAGACGTTTAACTTTTGAGCGAACTTTATGGATACACGTTCAATCGGTTCAATTTAATTTTGTTTTTAGTTTTCTTCCATCAAAAGTCACGACTATGAAAAAGATTTCCAATATATATTAACAATCTCTCTCTCTCTCTCTCTCTCTCTCTCTCTCTCTCTCTCTCTCTCTCTCTCTCTCTCTTTGGTATAATATTTCTGTTGATTACTGGATTTTTACACTGGATATTTGGTCTTTCTAACCCAAAATATCCCTTTGATATAACACATTCTGTTGATTACTGGATTTTAGGTGGAATCTTTGAAAAATTGGTAATTCTAACTCCTGAAATGGTTGCCATGGAAACATCTCACATTAAAAATGAGTGTGATTTTTTTTTGGTGTGCTCACCAGAAAAACCCTTATTAAAAATTTTTACATCAATCAATAATTCTTTAATAGGAACTAGGGAAAAAGTAACATTTTCAATCCCAAAATAGTTACTATGGCAACTTGAAACATTAAAATAAGTCAGGTTTTTGTGTTCTCTGACCCAAACTCCCCCACTATATTATTTTTATATCAATCAAGGTAACTTTTCATGGGATATTAGAAAAACTGAAATTTTCAACCCCTAAAATGGTTACCATGGAAACATGGGGCAGTGAAATCGATATCGTTTTTTCTATATAATACTTATATTAATTATTACTGTTATTATTGTTATTATTATATAATTATTATTGTTGTTGTTTTTGTTGTAGTTGTTGTTGTTGTTGTTGTTGTTGTTGTTGTTATACTTTATTTCAGAGGGTAGTCTGAGTTACAAGTGAATTGTAATTTACACCAGAGCCCTCAAAATACAGGAAGAAAATAATTAAATAATTACAAAAATAGTACCAATACAGTAAGAATATATGACAAGTCTCGTAAGTCTGCACAGTAAAGAACTCTAGTCCAGTGAAGAGCCTTCATTTATAAATTAAGTGTGTAGAAAACTACGGAAATGAGCCTTGAATTGAGAAAGGCTTTCCAAATGTTCGCTGCACGATACGCAAACGATCTCTGTCCAGCTGCTGTCTTAAACGTAGGAACATATAAATTAGCATTGCTGGCACAACGAGTGTTAAAATGATACATCTCAGAAACCTAAGAAAATTGATTTGAATAATCACGCACAAGACGATGTAGTATTCTATTCAATGGAATCAAGGTACAAAATTAACATTTAAGATATTTAAAGATCTGTTTGCATCCACAACAGAACAGATGAAAACATGTTGCTATGGAGACATGACGATTTCTCAACAGACTGAAATTGATTTCAAACCAAAAACCAATGGATAGATGTCCTTGAAATATGATCTTGACAAACTCTAAGGCCTTCTTCTCAGCTTGCGGTGACTTTGAATTTCCAAAATTGCGCTTTCGTAGATTAGAAAATGGATAAGAAAATGCTAATATCTATGAAAAAGATTCTAAAATTCTCGAAGTGCTTACGATATATCCACCACAAACACGTATTTGCACAGACGATGAAAATACGTTATTTACGGGTAAAAGATTGTCATGGAGACACGGCGTGTTTCTATCTCTCTTGTCACGAGTGCAGATAATCGAGCATGTTTCTGTAATTTTTCCCTGTATAGTTGATGACACTTCTTTGCTTACCGTGGTTCATTGGCATGCACGTTAGGTTTTCATTCTCATCGATCAAATACTGAACAGATTTCGGTCTTCCCCGCACGATACCTTCGGTCAAAGTACGATACGTTGATAAGGAGAAATTGGGAAGAGTACCTTAATATCTTGAAAACCGCGCTGATATTTTCAGTTGGTACTGGATTAGCCTGGCATATTATTTTCCGCATGTAAAGATGACAGAAGAGACAAAAATGACCTAATTTTTGCATGTTTTTGTGAAATGCACGCTTTCTCAATGAATATCTCCGGTAAATGATAACAATCGCTGGGAAACATGTTGCAACTGCGATCATATCGCGTCGAATATTTGCCAAGAAATCTGGTTTGCGAATCTCAAATTTGGTTTGCATGGGTTATTACAATTTTAATATTTAACGTTTAAGTTACGGGCCAGAGAAAACTTGTATGCTGGCAAAACACTTACTGTGAAACTTTCCTCTAGCATGCATATGAAGTGACGTTAGGGAACATTTCGAATTTTCAACAGGCAAAATTGAACCTTGCTCATTCTAGTGCCGTCTTCAGTGTCGGGTAGGCCGCCTGTCAAATGATTTCTTTCAAATCTCGGAGGAGAAAATGGCGATAGCTTCATTGTACATTGTTTGCGGAGTGAAGCTGCCGATGGGAAGCTAGTCTAGCAATCGAAAACTGTACATATACAGTGAGGTTTCAGACTGAGGCACTTTTGGTATTTGATGAATATCGAATCAAGTCATATTTTCTCTGCAGCAACTTCAAATTTCCTGGCGTTTCTGAAGCAGATACACAAATTTTCACGTCTCCAAGACCTGCAAAATCTAACAGTATCCGTGGACCATAATCACGCACTGCGCATGCGGCTTTTGCTGTTTATTTACATGTACTGTACCGTCAAATAAACTAATATGAAACTTTCTTGCTTCAGGCAACAATTAAGTAATGTAAAAATACTGTGACTATACAAAAATACAATACAATACAGTACAAGTACTACTAAGAGACGATCAGGATGTCAGATAAACCGGAGAAAATTATTTTCCCCATTTATAGTGTGTTATATACATATCTATTTGATGTACACTACTCGTATATATACAATATAATAAGCCGTGAACTGTTTCTACAATTATGCCACGACTAGATTTAGACGCCAGTAACTGTGTATAGATTTCAGACCCATATCTCTCGCTTGTACCTTCTTTTTATATGTGATTAAATAAAAAAGAGCAGGAGACACGTAATATGACGCTTGAGTGAGGCGGCTTATTGTGTACGCCGCCATTAACTGTGGTCAGTCATGTGCAAAACAACCCAAGTACTGCAACGTTAGCTAGGAGTCAGAGAGAAGGCTGGATTGGCGTTCCGTAAAACATGCAAAAACGCTTGGACTTGTGTCAAATGTAAGAGAGTCTATTTTTGTGGGCTGTGTTGGTGATCGATAATAGGTAGAGCTATTTTCGGGATAAGGTTGTTATCAAATACAAATTTTCACTTGGTAGAGTGCTGTCTGAACTGAGATAAACGAAAACATCGGTGTAACATGTAGCCTGATCTGCATACTTCAGTCTACAACCACAACTCCTTTTTGCCGCTATGTTTTAGGCCTATATCTATTAAATTTGTTTCATTTTTTCCCGATTACTGGACGGTTCTTGTTACATAGAGATATGTGTGATATGTAGATAAATATTGTCGAGTGATAAGTATATATATATATATATATATATATATATATATATATATATATATATATATTATATTCATTATTTATAATTAATGCTTTACGTTTAGTATCGGGCATTCTAAATTCCCATGATGACATCTGTATACTCTAGTTTTACTAGTTTATATGTTATATATATATATATATATATATATGTGTATATATATATATATATATATATATATATATAATTATTATATATATATATATATATATTTATTTATATATATGATTCGTCCTCTAATCTAAAGTTTTGCCTTCAGTATGTACAGTAAGGAGAAGATTAAAAGGGATAAAGTCAACAATAGAGACATTACAAAAAATGCAAAAGATTAATCTTTGATCTAACTCCACTCAGAATAAATCTGAAATGCTTGTTCTTTACTTTACCCGTGTTGTCAGTGTGTCAGCCATCTTTAGCAATCACACAACTGCGTCTTGAATAAATACAGCGCATCTTACCGTGATATGTAACGTGTCGTTAGTTTGCGGCGTGGCCATCATAAATGCCCCTGTTCCACTCAAAATATAACATGTTACCATTATCTTTTTGCTCATTGGCAATTCAAGGCATATCGATTGCTAATATTGCATTTCGCTGGCAAACGTTGCTTGTCACCAGCAAGACGAGCTGCATTCCTCATGTCACAGAATGTGGAAAATATCTGATGATCTGATGAAAGACTGCTGTCAACATTGTCAAAGGTGTAATGTGATAGCCTTAAGTTTCTTCTCATCCGAGTCGAGTCAAGTACTACCTAAACGAAAGCAATATGACACTTCTATAATTATGAATCAAAATTAACTCGACACGAAAATATGCGATTATTTGATGGTCATGGAAACGAAGATTGCCAGTGAATATGCATGTCAATGGTTATCAAAAATCGGTAATCCGACACAAGTGCACTTTTGTGATAATCGAAACCGAAGAACGGAGATGCAGGCTTTCAAACTACCAGAGATTTGTCAACACAACCAGTAATATAAATGGCAACATCTGTGTTTGTGAACTCTTGTGGCAATCACATAAGTTGTACAATCGTGACTACTGTGTCACAGCCGCGTTTTCTTTGTTGAAGATTCATCAAAAATTGTTATGAGATTTTCATCACTTGTTTGCTGCCATGTTATAGTTTCAGTTCAAACATTGTTGTGTGTATCGCTCTGAGTTTCAGACAGAAATATTATGACTCACAAAGACTGCCAAAATTTCTTAATATATATGCGACAATTTTTCATCGATATTCTGGGACAAAGTACTCTCACATAACATATTGACTATTGCTTCAATGATATTTCGCTTCAGAGAATTCACGGCAAGCATTTTTCAGTCGCTGTAAAATCTTGACAAGGCCCGCTGGCACTGAACTCCAGATAACGTATGGTAGACAGCTAATCGCAGTATACTGAGTTATGCTACTCTTTATTGGTAATTCCATTTCAAATGATGTCGTCTAAATCTGCTTCGAAAATAACAAATCCTTACTACATCATCGTCTGTCCGGTATATATCACCAAGATTTTCAACGATATTACACTTAGTCGTCTGATAACATTTTATTTCACGGATCATTCTTTTAATATTTGCATTAGTTTAGCTTCAGATAAACCATTATCTAAATACTTTTAGTCAAATTTAATTAATAATAGGGTATGACTACTGACGGGAACTTTAAGCTGTCTTTTTTTTACCAAAACTGTGTTTGTTTCTCGTAGTATGACTAATTTCAAACCTAGCCGATCGTAGACATTTGTAAGATTATCAGAACTCGTAAATTTACACAAAATACAAACTGACGCTTGAAGCCTTGCTATGAGTATAGATATTTTCGGGAGTTACAGCTAATTCATTATTTTCGCAAACATACGCACTCTAGAATGGATTAAATTTTGTGTTGGAGGAGTGCCACTAAGTTGCTCGTATATATCGCAGTTTTAGCACTTTTGTAAAGAAAATATTACGTGTGACCGTTAATTGCGAATTGTGTGTTGGTCATTTAAGTTACCCTTTAATCAACCGGAAACATGGTTATTTCATTAACCAATAGCAGAACTGAGTTCACCATATAAAGTCTTCTCCGCAGGACCATTAATATGCCACAACTGTATGCGAGATTCGCGGCTCAGTAATGATTAAAAAATAATCTCTGACTTCAGAAAAAGCTACCCTAACTTTCAAGCTGTATGCTTCAGCTTCGAACCACGAAAATGCTATTCGTAAACACGATGTCTTAAAAACCATTAGTTTATGGCTTACTACCTCTCCTTGAAAACTTCACATGATCGAACAGCTTCAGCTACCGTTCCAATCACGCTGAACGTTGCCATTGGCGATGTTAAAGCCATTCTTTAAGTGGCGGCCGCATAAAATAGCTCAAGATCACGTAGAATTTCAAAATCTACGTAAGACCATTTACAGTGACTGAGAAAAATGAGTGCCATTACCAGCATTTGACCTCTTTACCAGTACGGTTAAATCTAAATGCAACTTCGTTTTATATCGTCATTTCAATTTCCTTCCATTGTTGATTATAGCTGTGCATCTCTGATTCCCCCTATTCATGTGGGATACATATCCTGCATAAGGATTGGATAAATTGTCTACGTCCAAAAACAAGAGATTGCGTCTTGACTTGGTCGTCGTAATACTGTTATTATGATACGTAACATCCTACGCTACAATCCATCGGCTACGAGTGAGTCGATTCCGTCTCTTGTTCGTTGTAAAGGATGATATTTCTCACAAATACGAAGTTACGGTTGTGAAATTAACGAAGATTCAATGTTCTTGCTTTCCCCAAGTATAGGCTCAAACGAAAAGTCTCAGATCAATCCCACGTTTGCCAATGTCGGAAACCGTCACTCATTTCTGTCTCATGACTGTCGTATTCATGCAAACGTTTTTCTTTGAAAAATTTCTTCTAATTTCTGTTCTCCTTTTAAGTCAAGGACGTTTTTTTTTAAATTGAGTCGAAGTGCATGCCATATTGGTATTGTGTACGCATACTTTTAGCACATAGTACGGTATGGCACTAAGTTAATTGACACGAAGACATTGTCGCATTTTTTGTAACATTGAATTTACAATTTATTCAAAAATAAAAAAAAATCAGAGCATTAAAGAGATATTATTACCTCAACTTGACTTATCTTGACAAGAATAATAAATTGGAAATTTTTGACAAAATCTGTGTGTAATTAAGTGAAATAAAGCATTTTGCAATCCTGAAAAGCCGAAATTATGGATATTCTTTCATTAGCGTTGATAGAAATGTAGATATTGTAATCTAAGGCACAACTGTTCCTGTTTGAAGGAAGCATGACCGATATGTGTAAGCAGATCCTCCATCTGCACTGCACATACAGTCGTCTTCGGTCGAACATAAAACATCGGGGGCGCTGTTGCTGAACAATTGTTGCGAGCACCCAATGCTGACTATATATATACCTTATCGTGAAAGACAATCACCTAAGGCTACTTTTCTTCTCTGTAAGCCGCTTGGGCAGAAACAAACACAGCCATACTCTTGGAAAATGCCCTTGGTGAAGTTTTAGACGGGGGATACTTCAAAACAAGCGTAATTCGGGTGACTCTACTTCTGAGCAGACGTTAAGATCGGTGAGTCAGCCACCATGTCGTGCGTTGCCCAAGGTGAGCCAGCATCGTTCTTGTCACGTCTGGGAGCCCACGAATTCCTTTCTCTCTCAGACAGTATGTGACGCTTAAACTTCTGTGCACTAATATGTCAATGACATTCGATGTATGAAACAAATACAGCACAATTCAATAATAATGAATATTTAGAGCACGTTTGGTTACTGCATAACGTTTCTGTGCAGTAATGCCAGGATCAGACAAACCCACAAGCTACGGATACAAACCACGGGTATGTTTTCTATGGAGGGGCCTTTGTTTCATGCGATATATACAGTGTGTAGTGACAGCACTGTACGAGTGGGATTGTGAATGCATCGAGAAACCAGATGAATGACGTCTTCCGCTCGCGTGACTCCCCCATCAGCAATGGATCAGCCCACCTATAAAACTTCCATAGGTTGTTGTGGATACGGGGAATTTCGGACACAGAAATTCTATTATGATAGCACTGATGACACTGAAAGCTTACCTGGTCGATCAGAAGGGTTTCAGTTAACATCGGAGGTGGATTTAACAGCGTCAATGCACAAATTTCTCGTGGATCAGCGCCGTTTGCTATCTCTCACATCGACTCTGCCTAGACCAACCTCAGAGAAATACAATTCCAAAGTACATTATATCATCGGAACCTCCAGCCATCCACAGAGCGTCTGTTTCGGAGATCAGCAACTATTCATTTTATCCGACCAATCAAACGTGCGTCTCGCTCCCGGATCATTTTGCCACCGTATCGGAGTTTGTGCTCAGTCGGAATAGTAAGAAGTTATATCAAGAAGGAAGAGGTGGATGACTGACGATGTGTGGGGTAAATGGGTAGAAGTACACTGGCCGTTTGAACACGACTTTATTTGGCGTTATCGATAGGCCATGCATAGAGAAGCTGGCAGACTTTACGCTGAAAACAAGGAGTCAATGGGTTGTGTAGTGTGTGGAAGCTTGTGATGTAAGGGACGTGTACACAGATTTTTGTGTAACACAGCCGGTCAACGACATCCCTCATATCTATCCAGTTGAAAAATATTCACGTTCAGTATTAATGTCATTCCCACCGCTGCCAGGATATCACTTCTCGATATTCCACTAAAGTATTGAACTTGCTTGCTTAATTACCATGAATACCATTTAATTATGGACATCTGTGGATTATTAATTGGTTTCATCGCTTTAATACTTGCAACGAAGGATCAGAGAGCTTCGTCTACATGATTGTTTGAATAACATGGTATTGTCGATCCATACACCGTCTATGTAAGGTAAGTCCACATCGATGTTGTTGAGAGTATCGTCTCTCAATCGATTTCTCACTAGAAATATCCCTTGTCTTACGGTTTTGCCTTAGCTAAGCTGCGCTAAAACTATGCTGAAGAACGCCTCACCTAATTGGCAAAACATTTTATATCGCGGACTGATTCACCCTGGCGTAGAAAGCTTTGCCCCGGGTAAATAAAATAGCGTTTGTCGAGCTTTCATCGGATATATTGTGTACTCGAATATTGTCTATTTGAATAAGCGATATGAGTGCCGCTACAAAATCAATGAGCTACCGGTCCTATTAATGAAACGCTTAGTCAATATCATGTGTGCTAACATGCGAGCGGAGCGCGGTAGAAACGTTGTCTTAGCTGACACAAATTTGGCGATTGTTCACTGAATAACTTAAATGCACCAGTACAGCGTGAGATTGTTTAGCATGTGTATGCTAACTCCAATCGCCAGCGTGAGGTTTATAGCAAAAGTTGCTCGTTAGGACTCTAATCGGTTGTCCGCATCCTTTTTGCGTGTATTCTCGTCGGTTTTGTAAGCAGCAGCTATCATTTAGGAAGTATCGCTGCGAACATCCTCATTGCGTGTCTTGTACGGCTGTTGAACACGGAATAGCAAATAGTTTGGGGCGCGGTTGCATGATCTGCAGACGTGTAAATTGTCACGTGATGTCGAGAACTGTCAGGAGTGAAGACGCCGAGCGCGGTGAATTGCAATGATCACATATTGCAATCTGTTTGTTAGGACTGGCGTTAGAGTCCCGAATGGTTAAAAACTCAATTGTTGTTTTCTGGCCTAATTAAATTTATGAAAAGACAACAAGTCATAAGACTGGGGCTTGACACCCGCTTATAGAGTGATCATCGGAAGAACAGATCGCACTTTCACCCCTTAGTTCATCAGATGTGAAATTTGCTTGAGTTCGACCTTCAGCATAAACTTGTTTTTTTTTTTTACAATTCTCAGCAGGTGTACTTGCTGTAAGTTCAAGACGGAACTAGATTACACGAATCCCTCTATGTCATCCAGAAGAGATTTAGGACTTTCCTAACACGCGGGATTTTTTCTCGGCTACGAACCGCAAGTTAAAGAGCCATTAAGTTCCTTAATAATGGGTAAATACAACGGCTCCCATCACAGTGTTCAGGATTCATTTGATAAATGGACTGCGTCGGGAGCTGAAGTGGATGACAACGGCTTAGTAGAGCAAGCCAGTTCCGTTCCCACGGACCAAACTTGGCTCATCGCTACCAGTAGACCACTTGTCACAGAGAATATGCACGGCAGTATGGTAGGCCCTGTGTACCACATAATATCAGACTCGGACAATGGATTGACGAATTTAAGCGTTAATTTCTCACTGGAGGCTAACAATACCACGTCGACTAGCATACCCTTTTTCAACGATGATGAATTCGCCGCCGAGCCGTTGACAATAAAGCAGCCCATATTGGCAGCCTTTCTGACCATCTTCTCCGCTGTTATCGTCTTTGGAAATACTCTCGTTATACTTGCAGTCTACAGGGAGCGCTATTTGCGCACGACAACGAATTGTTTCATTGTGTCACTGGCGTTCGCCGATCTCCTGATTGGCTTAGTCGTGGTGCCTTTTGCTATCATTAATGACACGAGCGGAGGAAATTGGCAATTTGGTCAACTCTGGTGTGATCTCTGGCACGCTCTTGATGTCCTCAGCAGCACAGCTTCTATCATGAATTTATGTGTCATATCATTAGACAGGTATTGGGCAGTAACCTACCCAATGAGCTACCCCACAAATATGACAAAGAAAATCGCCTTTATTCTTATATCTCTAGTATGGACGTGCTCGGCTGCAATATCGTTTCCGTGCATTTTCTGGTGGAAGGCCGTCGACCCACCGATGCCGCCAAATACGTGTCTCTTCACAGAGGATGCTAAATATTTGATTATTTCTGCTTGTGTGTCTTTTTATATACCCACTGTCATTATGATATTCACCTACTACAAGATATACCGTGCCGCTTCAACGCAACTCCGACACATCAGGCACGGCACCAAGCGGGTGAACGCCTCCCCGGGAGCAAGGTCGCTGAACGGAGAGGTCGAGCTGCGGATACACCGTGGTGGCGCTGCGCACGCCGCCTACGGGAAAAAGACCGGCCGTCGTGGAGTACGAAGGGACGCAAAGGGATTTGTAGCGCTGACTGGGCGTCGCCTGCTGTCGCGGATTAGTAAGGAACACAAAGCGGCAAAGATGTTGGGAATCGTTATGGGAGTGTTCGAAATATGTTGGATGCCATTTTTCATATCGAATAACATCTTGTGGGCGTTATGTCGCGCTGATTGCGTTGCTGCACCCCACATAGTTCTCCCTATAGTAACGTGGTTAGGATATTTCAACAGTGCGTTTAATCCCATGATCTATGCTAGGAGTAGCCGCGGTTTCAAGAGAGCTTTCAAACGCATCCTCTGCACGTGTTGGCCTAAAATCTCCAAGTTCAAGAAGAAAGAAGGAATTGCAAGCACCATGGAACTCTATAGTGTGGATTCCTACGTGCCGGACACATCGGGTGCGCAACATACCGAAGATGATGACAATGCGTCGGGCATAGCTTTGAACACGTTCAAATTACCACATCAGTACTTCTAAAGCATCAAACCGTTCTGTTTGTAAAACGGTTCTATTAAACGTATAATCAATGAGACTGGCATTTCAATTTGACATACTTGACATTATGTTGACAGTGCTATCGAAGATTGATTAAATGCGAAAAGTAAACAGTATCTCATATGGAAAAGTTGCAATGAGGACCCGAAGGGTTATTTTTGCCGTTTTCTTACCCATTCACGTGATATTGGCATTTATTTCACACAAATCAGCTCTTCTTGATAACCTGGTCAGAATTTTATTGTCTTGTTTAAGTAACCACTGGTGCGTACAATGGTTTGATCTTCGTAAGTATGCGTGTATGACAAAAGCCTTTGTGTTGACTGAGCCATTTACACTCACCACCTATCCAACAGAAGTGATTGAGATGTTTAAAGATTCGTGTTTGGCTTCGTGTGCCGGGCACCTGTTCAAGGATGAACCTTTCTCTGTTTTGATGTACCATTGATTTCGATACACGTGTAAGATCTCAGTATTCTGTGCTGCTGCACGGCTGGTCCCGTGCTAAACTCCGATAAGCAATGGAAAGAATTGATTGTTGAGGGATGCGATTGTAATCACTTTTTTTCAATATTTTTCTTCAAAGCAAAGATAGAATAATGCCGTAAAAGTGCGTGATTGCGCAACGCAATCTCGATTGTAACTTAAGAACCAGTGTTTTCTTACTAACAAAAGGGAAATAGTGTTCTGCACATGTCACTAATTGCTGTTTCCTCCATATAATCCTTTAGTAATATTTATAAGGAAACGCTTTGCACCGCAGGTCAAAATCCATTTGTGTCGTTGGCAATCCTATGAATGAATTACAATAATTTGTCAATTTTTCTGTCAAAAACTTGATTACCACTACAAATTTAATAAAATAGCGAAGAAAAACATTTAGAAACATTATCTTGTTGTTATTCATCACCAACGGTTTAAATTGATGGCTATCAATCTCAGATGCTCTCTTAGCAATCATTTGCATGGCGAAGCGTGATTTATTAACGGCTTTGGACAGCCATGGCTATTTAGACGCTTGAGGCGATAGTTTCTAAACTGATTGGGCATTAGCGAAAAATCCACGAGGGAAACTCACCGCGGTGGCAAAATTCGTTAACCAAGTAAGGTAGAGTGAGACCCCCGTATGTACTTGAATAAACTTTCGGAGACGGGAGACACTCAAAAAAGCCCGTTGGTATGGTTCAATTAGGCATCAGTCAAATGTCCTTGTTTGATATCGCCTCCGTCCGTTTACCAGTTTATGTTTAACCTCTTGCCCTCTTAGCTGGGAGATTCGAATCACCATAGATGCTGTACACCGTGATTGCCATCATCAATGCCTTCGAAACTAGCAAATCCAATTTCCGGACATCTGTGTACGAGGTCATCCAAAATATGATACTGTAACAGGGTTTTTTAACAGTGCTATATGCGCCTCGAAACCGGAAGACTTGAAGCAAACTTTGAATCGTTCTCTTTCAAAATAAGCAATAAAAATCAGAGTTACTGTGCAAATGTTGGTACCAGAGAAACAAATTACCTTGAATTTACCGATATTTGAAATTCTAAATGGCCATTATCCCTCTGTTAATTCTATGAGAAAACACTTTTTTTCATTTGCGCACAACTAAGACGGCGAAAACTGTATTTACTCCAAGAACTTCAAAATGAGCCCGACTATGTGGTAAATCAGAAAGGTATTGTAAAAAATTTTGAGTTCGAGGTGCATTTTACCTTACCCGACGAATATCGACGCATTTTGTGAATGCAGTGGTTCAGTGCTTTTGCCAAATACGTCATAATTCCCCACTAAGGAATAAACGCATCTTCTTAGGCGTTTGATGTATGCCAGCGTGATATCTTCTAAAAAAGTCATCTGGTCCTAATTTCATTGATGCTCGATAAAAACTTCAGACAGGTGATCGTTTTGTGATCAATAAAGTCATTTCAATTATGTGGTCTTGTAAAAGAAAAATAATGTCAAAAACGTTGTAAAAGAGAATAAGTACTAAACATGTGTGGTTTTCTTGGCAACACTGCAAACGCAAGATGTTTCTATACGAGTAGCATTGACCAAATTCGGACTGAACCAGTAAAAGAGGTGGCATGTGATCTGGAATTTCACATATTATTTATTTCTTTAGTTAGTTTGAGTGTTTATTTATTTATCTAAATATTTATTTATTTATTCATTTATTTATTTATTTATTTATTTATTTATTATTTATTTACACTGTCAATGTGCGGTCGAGTTACGCGCAAGAGTAATTTTCAACGAGGCTCAAATGCACAAAAGAAATATATGTTTTTGTCAGAATGTCTGCCAGTGGTGTGGTTTGTTCAATACGTCGGCTTTGATACATTGCACGCTAGTTTGTGTGTGCTTTGATAAGCAACAGACAGACCTATTAACTAGGGGTCTTTAAGAAGTCACTCCGATACCTAATACTCTAGAGACTAATGTTAAAGGTAATTTTGGTGAATTCCTTTCACTTGTATGATTTGTTCATTAGCTTGCTGTCCCTCCTCCTCTTCCCCGCATTCATACTTCTTCCTGAATTCAGTCTGGCAATCTCATTCAAATGACACTGAATGTCGAGTATTTCAAAAGAAATTAATTGTTCATGTCATCAACTCTTGAAAGATAGAGCCCTGTAATATACGTCTTCCACACGTCCCTTTGCGACAAGATTCGACATAGTGGGCTGCAGCAGCCGACGTTTAGGTATTGAATTTGCACCTCTTTTGGACGTTGACCCGGTCCCTGGTCCTGAGATTCAGACTTTGGTATTCCCCGAGCGCAACACTTTATAACCAGTCCCAAGGTCGCCTTTTAAATCTTAACAACGTGCGATACAAATGTTTCATAAAAGACGAAATACCTAGCATGACAATACCAATGGGCAATCTAAAGATAGGCATCTGATCAACTGTAAGACAGACGGACGAAAAATTCCCCTGTGTACAGCAAAATCAACAAGCATATTGTAATTCTCGTCGAGGGCCTGTTCAATTTCACGTTACGTCACGATATCCACACTTCCGTTGCTGGAGAAGAACGATGTGCGCAGACGTTTAGTCAAAAGACTATGAAATAGAGATGAGAGAGACAAAGACACGACAGACAGACAGACAGACAAACAGACAGGCGAAATATCATAGTCGTATATTGTTACTTTATGGACCATCGTATTTCACAATTGGCTTTGAATATTAATCAGTCTGAATATGATCAGAACTAGGCTTTCTCCTCTGACCAAAATTTCTACCTACGTTCAAAGGAAACTGGTCTTGCATTACTTTCGAATTTATTAAGCTCCAATATTTACATTTTGCAGCATTTTGTTGATGCATATTTGTACATAGACCCTGGGTCTATGGTTTGTATTACTGTATGGAATTATATTCACGACTGAGACATCATTCGATTAAGATTTACCAGTTACTTGTAGATAACAGCTCATCAGCTTTAATTCACCTTTCGCTCTCATATTGCCGCTTTTGCTGCATGGCAAGTATAGGTCACTGGCATGTTGCAATTCCTGCAAGGTTGCGGGGTATAGTCCGGAGGTATTGTGCAATTGAAGTCTGCCCGATTGATTTTGCCTCCGTTAACTCAGAAACTTGAGAATGAGAACACTGATAGGGTTGGTGTTTAAAGTAATATGCTGGCCATATCAAGACTCGGAAAATATTCATAGGTCAATGACCGCTGCGGTGAGAAGACATATGGGAATATGCTGGTGCACACGACAATAAATGATCGCGCCACAATTTTACTGCAGATTAGAAACAGGTTCCTTTTGAACAGGATTAAGTACAGTAATTACAACTCTCGGCTTATTGTGTTGAACTCAGCGAGACACCGGCGTCGTGTACCGATCTGAATAACAAAGTCTCTTGACAAAAACTGAACAGACTAACTCTCTTTTAGTAACGACGAATTCCAGGGCCCACTTCCATGGCAACTGAAAGTCAAGACACCATGATCTAACGCCTGTGATGTGGAGTTGCCAGGCACATGTAGTTAAATAGTCTGACACTTTTCTTTTCTCGGTGTCTTCTGAATGAAACCTTGGCAAGATTCTAGAGAAATCCACTGAGTTTTTAAATGACAACATTCTCTCTCTAGTTTCTCTTTCACCTATCAGTATGTTGTCTCCTTTCATCGGCTGTGTTAACATCTGTACAGTGGGTTTCCATCCGGTGCCACAACTCTGCTGTGTGACAACAGCTCCATTGTAGATCAAGTGCAATCAACTGTTAAGCTCTCGGTCAAGACAGAGTTGGGGTGCTGGTTTACTCTCAATAAAGAAAGAGTCGGTAACTTCGAAATGTGCGCATGCGGTGAGACCACAGGGAACCCAGAAATATTGTTGTTGTTGTTGTTGTTGTTTGTATTGTTGTTTACGTTTATATTAGTCGTGTTGTTGTTGTTGTTGTTGACCAATAAAATTCAACGAACATAGCTATTGTGTTGTTGCTGTATCAAAAGTAATGTAGATGTCATAAGAAACACTCTAAGGACACTACCATTATTTAGCTATACGCAACTCTCTCCCAACGTACACTCGCTACCTATAGAGAGTCGTACCTTTGAAACAACAACACAACAACAACAACAACACAACAACAACAACAACAATATAATAGTTATGTCTTTCGAATTTCAATGGTCAACAACAACGACAGCACGACTAATATTAACATAAACAACAATACAAACAAAAACAATGTGGAAATACTGAGAAGAAACTTTAGCTCGCTTAATTGCGTTCACTGATGTTAAATCTGACGAAACGTGGTTGTTGGACGCATTAAACGCTCTTGGTTTCTCAGAAACTGCCTTGGATTGAGATAAACGGCAACAAAATGCTTTCATCGGAATTATTCTAAAATGCGGCTGTTCTACTTCAATTATTAATTTCCTTCTGCCTAGATAGTGACTGTAAACTGAAAACTGATTCGAACATCTTCTCTTGCTGTGGTTTGCAGATTCTGCAGGTTTTATGATGGAATTCTGGGTTTCAACTACGATCATTTCAATTAGAAAAGACGCAAATCCCGGCCGTTTGCATTTAAGCATTTTGTCATTCAAAGAAAATGATTATCAATGTTACCTCAAATGTTACCTGCAAAAACAACATATTCTATGGCACTGGCCGAGCTATACAACATCATGCACACAGACAAGCTTCTCAAATTTCAAAAAACTCTTCTTTTCCGTTGCGAGTTAAATTTGTCTTTTTATGTCCATTATGACATCAGTGTAACAGTAAAAAAAGACAGTTGCTATCATCGAATGGACAAGAAGAAAGAAAGTTGCACATGAGGTCAAATGTACTCCCCCGCCCGTTTTATTGACCCGCCAAATAATACACGTGTGATATTTTAGTTCGGCACGACTGTATTTTTACAGCATTATCCGATTACCATTTATATGAAACAAGGAGAACATTGTTACGCTCTTTATTAGCCTGAACTCTGGTATGGCCAAAAATCAGTGTGTGTTTCCGGTAACATGTCTAGAAACTTGGGTAGGTAGGTCGGAGGATTTTTTACTTTTCTTTTGTAGGTTGAGACCCATAAAATATGGTAAAATTTAGAGAATTTCCTCGAAATTTTAGAAAATGCGGAAAAAATGTCTAGGGTCGGTGGCTTTTGCTAGGGTAGATCGGGTTACCGTAAACACATATTTTTGTTTGGTCTAATGAAATGCAGTATCCGACATCATCTGTGTTTAGTGTACTATTTTTAAACACGTGGAGTTTGACCGAAAGTTCGCTTTAATCTACAAGGGTATTTATATACGTTGCCTATAAATAGAGTAAGACTTTGCCATTGATGTTACCAGTCCGTCTTTGGGGTGTGTACTTTCACACCAATGGTCCTTTGCACATGAACGATTCCCAATTACATTTCAAAATTTAATCGCTCATACGTTGCGTCTTCTTTGCAGCTCTGTATTAGCTCTGCCATATTCAATATTTACGCGTTTTAAAATTATTTCCTTGTGCGAGAGCGCGTAATTAATTTCCAATGAATCATGCTGCGGCAAGGTCGATAGCTAGGAACATCTTTTTTGGCAAGTTTTATCATCAAAACGATGCTACACATGCTGGGAAATTTAATTGATTTTCACTTTGTTCCATAATTCTACTGGATTACAATCCATTAGTATACTAGTTACCATAGATACAACTCTGCAATTCAAATCAACAAATATAAACCAGATATATCCTTGTGATTAGTTTCATTTAAGAGAAACGTTGCTCACCCACTCAGCCCAATTTAAAATTATTATCGATTTTATCAACCAACTTCAAGTTACTATTGCCATCTCGTGTTTTGAATGGGGTCGTTTTCGTTTAGCTCGAGGCTTAAATGAAACACATGGCGGTAAATTGGTAGGCTGGAAAGAGAAAGCGTCGCAATTGTTCAACTGAAGTTTTCACAAGTAATATCATTTAATAACAGAGATAAGCGAATTTACAATCCATGCTTCCGGCAACGTTACCTCGTAAGGAGTGACGTCACAAAGGCAAATGACAACGATATCACACGTTTGTTCAGTGAATATTGCCAGATGATTTGATCAAAGTGTCCTTGCGAACTATACAAACAACCATCACCACAGCATGAAGGCCATCATACATTGCATGGCAGCTTATCCGGTTGCTTGGCTAAATGTATCACATTTTCTGTTTCAATGGCTTGCTGGCGAAAGTACGCCCACACGCACGGCAAAGGCAGTTGTAGCCCGTCTCGGACAAACACTTTAAGAAACCGCGTCGTTGTTGGCAGCTTTGAAGGAGGCGAATTTCGCGGACAAAGAACTGAGGAAAGGATTTGTTATGGGATGATGTTCCATGCAAATGCATGTGCTGAAAAGTGTTGCTTTGACAATTGCGCAACACTGGTAATATTACCATGATGCCTGCATGGTACATAAATCCCCTTTGATAGATATTATATTAATCCATCATACATTTTAACATAATAGCATTAATAGGCATATTTTCTTCTGAGTTCACATCGAAAAGAACGATTACTAAGAACGGGATAAATAAATCCGTACATTGTAGATAATTACTAATTTCCAGTGACCTGCATGTACCTCTCGACAATTTTCAACTCGTCCAGGAAATTTGCTTTTGTCTCTCTGCATTTATAAATTATGGTTTTTGTAAAGGATGCACATTAACAATGTTCAAGATACTTCACTGACTACTCATGAAACATTATAATTGAATTTATTTGAATGTGCAATAACAAAAGACAATGTCTGTTTAGAAAGATAATTTCTGCGGTAATAATACAGTCACGTTACGCGTTGCCCAAAAAAGCTATAGTGTTGGCCATAAAATGTAATCAAACTATTACACACAAACTTCATAATCTCTGAGAGCATTATGTATGTATGTATGTATGTATGTATGTATGTATGTATGTATGTATGTCTGTCTGTCTGTCTGTCTGTCTGTCTGTCTGTCTGTCTGTCTGTCTGTCTGTCTGTCTGTCTGTCTGTCTGTCTGTCTGTATGTCTGTCTGTCTGTCTGTCTGTATGTATGTATGTATGTATGTATGTATGTATGTATGTATGTATGTATGTATGTATGTATGTATGTATGTATGTATGTATGTATGTATGTATGTATGTATGTATGTATGTACGTATGTATGTACGTATGTGTGTATGTGCGTTACTGCGTGTATATCCAAAAGGTATCCTTCGCGTATAATGTGTGACTTTTTGATGTAATGATTATTTGGATGCATTTGTCATAGTGCATATCAGTTTCTAACTGTTTGGAGCACGTAGATTGTCGATATAAAATCTGGGGTGACGTTTAGATATTGAGCCTGCACTGGAAAGGTAAATCATCTACATGAGAAAATAACGTGACGTAACATTGTAGTATTGCAAATGATTCCATCATGTGTGAACTACAATGCAAAGACGTAGAAACATCAAATGTATTTGCTGATTGAACTTTGATTGCGTTTCTGACGCGTGCAGCATAAACTAGGTGTTTGAGTTGGGTCAATTACGCCATTTAATGGCTAGAGTAGAGCATCTTAAACAAACAGACGGTTTTTCTGAAACGAAAACCTTATGGTAAATTTCATGTATATTCTTTGTTTAACTAAGGGAACCTTGGCGGTTTAATCATGTGCTTGGAATGGCTCGATGGATGTTTTCACACAGTGGTTATAAATTCTACAAGTCTGCAGGGATGTATTGTAATGCTCTCACAGAACCTCACGAACGTTATCGAAGTAACACCACTTTACGACATGATTTCGTTTTTTAAATCGTGAAGCGCTGAAATAAATGCCTGAATACGATTTGAAATCTACAGCCAGTGCAAGCATGAAATGGAGTCAACTAAATTATTTCTTCAATGATTGCTGCGATTTGATCCTGCCTGCTATATATTCACCTTGATATGTTGAAAATTCACAGTATCAACTGAAACTCCACAGATCAAAGATAAAGAAACAATGAATTATTTTAACATCTGCAAATTATAGCTATAAGAACAGTGAACTGTTATATTCGTCTCTACTTTCCTCTTTCGCGATGTATTTCATTTGTGATTCTCTTTTACGGCTTCGCCGTTTTTGTTCAGAGAAAAACCGCCAGAGTAAGTGTATCTCAGCGCACAGGTCATCAAACCAAAGGCACAGTCATGCGCACATGTATTACTAGGTGATATTGCACGTGCTCGAACCCCGGTACCAATAGTTTTGGACATTATCGCGCGTAATCAACCTTGTAAGTGAAAAATGTCAGCGCAGTGCTGAAATCCAATAAATCAGCATCGACGAATAGCGGTTACGTGTTCCAAGGGTGAGGATTTTATCTGCTATTATGGCTGCCAGTAAAGGCTAATATTGACGTTGAACTACTTTCCAAAATGCCAGTTCACATAATCACTGTTACTAATGGCAATGCGATGTCAATAAACGGCAGAGAAGCCGTCACTAAATGAGTCCCTCATTTACACCTCAAATAAAAACGTGCGCGCTAAAACCTCGCTAATGACAAAGGCGTAATAGAAATCAGTGCTTTAGTGTCCCGCCCCGGGTGCCATCAGTTGACAAGCAATCCTGCAGTTGGTATAGCTTATTTTAATATAATATTTACGATTTTTAATGAAGCCGTGCTAGTGTAGGTCTGAAACTGTCAAGATATTTGACGGGGTGGTTTTCTAGTCAATCGTTCTGGCGTCCAACAGGAGGAGCAATTGGTGACTCATTGTTTTGTGGAAAGAGCGTGATGGTGGCGCTATATTTACCGGGCTGTCTATCCCAAAACTTCTGCAGCCATTCGTCGCGACATGAGAGCAAACCAGCTTTAAACTTTAGGGTAATAATCTTTATATCCACTTGTTGTGAATGTAGGGATTATATCCGCGTATCTATATTCTGCTGCAGATCAGAGTATCAAATACTCAGAAACATGCATGCCAAAAATCCACATCGATGGAATTACAGTGTCCGCCTTCAGTTCTCCGTGATATGAAATGATATCGCGACTATGCCTTGAATCATGATCGGTGACCTAACCTCCAATATTTCAAAATTCAGCTGCAATTTTTTTGTCTACATGTTTCTGTTTGTCACGTCTGGACAATGACGAGAAAGTCAAAGATGTACACTCATGCAGCGAACCGAACATCACTGATTTGGCTTCAAATTAAAACTTGTTGGGTCTCTCTACTCCCGAATCGGCTCTGTTATGTGCACCTAAGTTGGCTAGCAGTAGATACTTCTCAGAAAATTCTGCAAAGAAAAAAAAACATTTTTTCTAGCATAAGTTCAAGTGTAATATTATTTTCATTCCTCACCACTAAATTTGAGGGAATTATTTGAAGGAATTATGTGCGTGTTTTGCTACAAAAGTGGCAACGTTTCTTCGTGGGTAGTTGATTCAAGTATTTATATTATTCAGTGAAGTCGTGGGCACTCCGCATATTGGTAAAGTAATTCCCACAACACCAAATTGTAGCTTTGGACGTCAATATTCTGGTTATATACAACGCTGACATTAAAAAGTGCTACTGAACGAAACAGAGACGAATATTGAAGTCATGCATGGTTGAGATATGTGGTTGAATGTGACTGTGTAATTGAGTCATGCCGTTCTAAGCTGCATTAATCAAAATGTGAATACGCTCATGGTTGCCATAGTAGCAGTCAACCGGCGCACTTCATTCCTTTAGTGTTGTAGTAAATGTATCTGCACTGTTAATTTTAGCATCTAATAACTGTCTTGTCAGGCGACAACTCCATCGTTGAGACACTATGAAGTGACGTTTTACTCATGAAAGGATTTTTACTTTTTTTCCCTTAAATCCCCATTATCACAGTGGACACGGACCTATTGAACAGACCTGTCCGTGTAAACGTGGTTAAATTTGTCCTTGGCCAATACTTGATATCGAACACGATTACTTTCTTTTGTCGATATTAGAGCAATAAGTGTAGGCCCGCTGATATCAGGTACCGTTTTTTACGATAGCTAGGACACTCTAATAGATCAAATAAACTTCAAGTTGTCACAGGGACACTTGAGTTGAGCGCAATATCTCGTAATACATAAATTGCTATATTTACTTCATGTAAATCTTTTATCGGTCATATTGCAGAGTGTGCATACATAATTTGAAACTCCTTTCAAGAAAAAGTGCGTGTAATGTAAGCCATCGCTTAAAATAAAATGAAAATTAATGTTCGAATGCAATATAAATGAGCGCATGTACATACACACGTACGCACACAGAGAGATTTACATACATACATACGTACATGCATGCATACATACATACATACATACATACATACATACATACATACATACATACATACATACATACATACATACATACATACGTACATACGTACATACGTATGTACATACATACATACATACATACATACATACATACATACATACATACATACATACATACATACATACATACATACATACATACATACATACATACATACATACATACATACATACATACATACATACATACATACATACATACATGCATGCAGGCATGCAGGCAGGCATGCAGGCAGGCAGGCAGGCAGGCAGGTAGGTAGGCAGGCAGGCAGGCAGACACGTGTAAACCCTCGAGGTGGACGCACGGACATATGCAAGAAGACCAAGAAGGATTTCTTCAGCTTTTCATCAGCAAATACTAGCGTTTAACGAAGTCAATTTATTTCCTTCCACTACGTCTCTATGACGTCAATATCAACAGATGTTTTTACATTGGACTTGAGAGGTCGTCTAAAGGATAAAGTCTCACATTTTCTTCATCAAATATCTGTAAAACTGCTCTCCATCTCCAAACATTCATTGAACATTGTATGATGAAATGTGTATAAATTTACTATGAAAAAATACATCTAGTTAAACTTCTTGACCAGCAAATTTAATTCTTCAGGATGAAGTACTTGAAAAACTATAAAAATGGATTGAGCTCGAGTAAAGCCGTCTCCTGTTTACTGACAGACTTCCGTAGATATTCCTGATGATAACTGTTAGAAATTAAAAGCAAATAGTTTATCTTTCTGATGATAGTTACTGAATTTCAAAATGTGATGATACTTGTTTGGTTATAAACATTTCATCGCCGCATCTCGCAGGTTATCCCGTTCCTGCAGGACGTTTTGATCACTTTTGTGAAAATTTGCATTTTGAGCGAACAGTAAAATGTCAGAACATTTTTAGACTGTACATCATTAAACCTTGCGAGTGACGACAAGTGATTGTAAGTAAGATGAAACCTATTTTAGTGTTAAAACGTCCATGCCGGTCTATTGAACGGGTTTTTTATTTGAGCAGGCTTTATATATCTGTGGACCAAGGAGAAAAAATAGGTCCTAGAATACGATAATGGTCTAAAATTCTCGAATTGATTCGCACTTTAAGGCTTGCAGTATCCCATTTCCTTTGAATGCGCTCGGTTGCATCTTTTATCACCATTTATTAACTTGAGAACATCACCAGAGTCAACCGAGAGAGCTCTCTACTGCCATTTTGACATTTTCAAACTCTGAAAGAATCCTGCCCTACACATAATTGCCCCTCGGCACATTTCACTCCATACCGCCATCTCTTTCCTGCGGTACATATTCATCCCCTCGTCTTCGCCGCCGGCTTGTGAAATCGCATAAAACGTAGAGTTTGTAGTGATTAAAGGAGATATTTGACTTTCATGAGATAGCAAACTCAAAAGCGATGTCTCTCAATAAATTCTACAGGGAAAACCATCTTCGAGTTATCATAGGAGATATACTCTAAGTTATAAGTTTCTGTGCATTAATATACCTTTGTTATTATTTATCCAAACCTCCTTTACCTACATGCATGTCTCCTTATGTGTGTTTATATTTGTGTACTTCTTTCTGTTTGTTTAGCTGTATATCTACCTTCAAGTTGTCACCTGTATATCCATATATTTTTTGCCTGTCCGCCAACTCGTCTATCTATCTGTATACCTTTCCATGTATTAGTACATTATATGTATTAGTTAGTAGCTGATCATTCATTGGTCTTTCGGCGCCCACAATCTTACATCTGTGTCCTATGTCCGCCCATTACTAGTACCATCGTAAGCATTTAAACATCGGTATCTTGTTAGCCCAATCAATGGCTATTCTATATTTTCTATCTTCAAAAATGGTCCTCCGTTCAGTGATCCATCGGATGACCAGAATCCTTATGCCCTAAAAATGGCGTTTTTGGAAAATAAATGATTTTTATGACTTATGAGTCACACGCAAAGTTCGTCCTTTGAGGCCACACGTAAATCATGTTGCCAAAGCCAATTAGTTTTTAAAATTTTTGGGAGCCTTCAAGCACGAATTTTGCAAACTCCTATTTCACAGTGAAGGACAGCAATGTCTGATAAAAAGTTTGTATGTGCGATGTGTGATAGTGAGCATGCGTGCGTGAGTGCTTCACGAACTCTGCAACGTGTGGAGCGGTCTCAGTCAGAAAAATGTAACAACTTAGCCGGCTATTGAACCACTCTTTTTGGGAGTGGAGATTTAGCCGAGCGGTTCTCTCTGTGGCCTCTCCGCTAGGCGACTGATGCCGTATGTTGTGGGTTCGAACCCGATTGAAAACTAGCCGTATCTGATAAAATTTCATTTACTTAAACATCAGTTCTTCAAGCAATAACTTAGTCTGCCAACATAGACTTTAATTCACAACATTGACACTGCGACTCAAATAGATTTGATGATATTTTTTGCAATTTTTATTTTTCCTTGCAGTTTTACAATGCCTTTACATTGGGAGCATCATACTGATTACACATCATTGATTTTTATACAGTAACCCTAAGTCATTCCATTTTTGACCAAATCCATCTTCCGACCCTCTCTCCCCAAACAAAAGTGCTGTGATCCAATGGATTGGTGTTTCGTGATGCAGTGCACAGTGAAACGATTCATGCCGATGGTACACGATAAAGAGACCATACGTGCAATTTTACAGTTGATTTGGAGTTCAGATATCATTCGTTTGAAAAGAAGCCAATTTATTTTAGCCAGGTAATGTACAAGAGCTATGAACATAAATACATATGCCAAACAACATAAGGTTTGGTTCGTTGCGATTCGTTTACAAGTTGTGTAAGAGTATATTTTGCGTTTGACTTCGCCACAGAAACGCCATTACCGCTGAAACCCGTAGGCAATACATGTCGCACTAATTATTGTCACCAGGGAATATCTTCTTGTCAATTTCACACGCGTAGTCTCCGTTATCAATGAAAGACTGCTATTAATATGATTGAAAGGTATGGCTATCTCTTTAATTTCTGTGACTGCAGGCACTACAGACGTAGCCGCTACAACATTGCAGCCAAACATAGGTCTAATCAATGTGAAGTTGAGGATATGAGTTTGAGTACTTTATGCTTGCGCTCGCTCACTCTCTCTCTCTCTCTCTCTCTCTCTCTCTCTCTCTCTCTCTCTCTCTCTCTCTCTCCTCTCTCTCTCTCTCTCCTCTCTCTCTCTCTCTCTCTCTCTCTCTCTCACACACACACACAAATACACACATACAGTGGTATTAATTTTAATATATGGTGATAAATCTTTTGGATAAAGTGCAAAGATATTAAGGCACGGGAAAATGCCTAAATGCAACAAGATATTCAGTGAGTAATTCCTACCGCACATGATATTCTGAAAGGACACGGTAAGTTTAATGCAGCGTAATAAATTAATTGTTGATAAAACCCATACTTTATTATAGATTAATGACGTGTCTTCTATAACACTGTGCTTCTACGTGCATTATTGTGAACTGCTTGTCTTGTCTCCTCGCCCTGCATTCTACAAAGCGTGAAAACCAAGTAATTTTATGTTGAATGAATTTAAAACAAGTATAATACTACAGACAGTGATGTTGAGATAATGGTGGCGGTCAATTGATGCATTTGAAACCGAGGGAAATAATTGCGCTGCCATTGGTTTCTAATAGCGTACGCTATTGTTTGTCTCATCAAAAGTAACGATACTCTTCTGACCTCCAATATATTGCCGAGCTTAACTGCATGTCTTGTCTCATTGATTCGTGGACATACTGATCAATGAACGAGACAAAACGAGAACACAGGTTCTAATTCCTTACAAGGTTTTCAACAGAGTGGGTAAATAACGTTGTGTATTGGCTTCGTTTACTGCACTTATTTTAAAAAGTAACTTCCTGAATGGCAGGCGAATCACATGTTAAAAGACGTTAGTAGCATCAGACGATTGCGTTCACGACTCTCGTGAGACTAAGGCTATCCTACGCAAGTCTTCTGCCTACAACCTAGACTTGGTTCAAGTCTGTGATTTGTGAATGTTTGAGTGGAGTGCACGCAATGATTTGTATTCTGCTTTCATGTGAAACCGCGCGCGTGAGTGGACGCGATGAGTACGGTGAACGCGATGAGTGGAGTGAACGCTATAGCGGAGTTTCACCATAGGGGAAAGAAATCAGTCCCCTGGGGTGGGGAGGGAGGTTTTTTTTGTGCAACGGTTTACCTTATTTGATTTTATTAATTTTGACTGTGATATTTCAAATAAAGAGTTCAACTCCACACCGTCTGACTGCTTTATATATTACCGACAAGTCCTTATCTCCTCTCCAACTTGTGTATACACCACTGCAATTGCTCCTAAAACATTGCCAACTTGCTAATCCGCTGTCCGTATCAGCGGATTAAGTGATTGAGTCAACACCACAGCCGTCCCACACGCATTAAAATAAGGAAAGGGTTGAAGATCTCAGACACAGTGTCACGATGTCGTCCGTAAAACTAGTGGACGCTTAAAATATTCATGAATTCGTAAATAAATAGGAAGGTACACAACTTATTATTCATAAATCAACAGTAAAGGAGCTCCCTAGTGACCGGCCATTGAGAGAAATTACTGAAAGCAACAACCTCGCGACCGGTCGGTAGACAAATGTTGGCAAAAATTCCACACTTTACACTTACAGCCACGACCTCACGATCGGTCATGGAGAAAAATTACCGGGAAAAAAATAAAAACCTGAAAGCCATAACCACATGACCGATCATTGAGAAAATGTCGGGAAAAATTTAACACGTTATAGCCACGACCGGTCGTTGAAAAAAAATTACTGGGGAAAAGTCAAAACCTGAAAGCCATAACCACATGACCGATCATTGAGAAAATGTCGGGAAAAATTTAGCACTTTACGGCCACTACCTCAACCGGTCGTGGACAGAAAATGAAGTCGAATACCTGAAAGTCACGGTGGTTGAGAAAAATGTCGTGAAAATTCAACACTTTACAGCCACGACCTGCGATCAGTTGTGGAGAGAAAATATTGGGAAAAAATCGGAAACCTGAAATCTACGACCGTGGACGCTTAAACTATTCTCGTGGAGGGAAATTGAAGCTCCTTGTCTGTGATGAAATCAACTAGGCTACCGTCCGACCGATCAGGAGAGAAAATGTAGAAAAGTTAAAAAGTCACTAACAACAGCCATGTGGAGAGACAGCTCAGAAAAAATTAAAATAAATCTGGACGGCCTGAAGGAGAACAGCAACGTTACATAATTTTTGATGACATAGGTTAAGTTCCTGACTACATTTTCCCACCCTAGAACTTTAAAAAGCTAAGTCCATCCTTTCAGTTCATTCAGATTATGTGCTGTCGTCGTTGACTTGCGTGTTTGAGGAATGATACTGGTGGAAAGTGCATACAGTGAAAATATACAAAAGTCAGCGTGGACCCTCTGTTGTGCCGCGCAACAACCTAAACGCGGCTGCTGACGTTTTTACAGACAGAATACATACATAGATGATGTATCAAATACCATGAATCGTTTTTATTGAAAAGGCATGCTTGCAGTACAAGCACACAAACAAAAAACCGAATAAAAGTTGATGACTTTATCCATCTTGTTCTCGAAAGTGAAGCGAGGGCTGTCCGTCTTTGGGGAAAATACTATAACTTACGCTACACATGGACACGGAGTGAAAAACACACTAACATTTTAAATCGAGAACGGGCAAGAAAATGTCAGTAAATTCGTAATCCTGGTAATAACTGGGGTTAATATTAGGAAGTCTAATCGTGTTCCTTGCCATTCAAGATGTTTTGTTGATACGATGTGCACATTGTGAAGGTTCTTTTAGAGTACCTGTAGGTGAGAACTTCATTGGTACGGATTGTCGCTGATGTATTAGCGGGGAGGCCGGGCAAACGAGTCAGTCACAGTCGATGACGGTGTGCTACGTTTACGATAGACGCTATAGATGTACGGTGACGATGGTGGCATCGAATAATATCTGAATATGGATAGTGTATAATACTGGCATACACGATGACATCAATCTATATTGAGCTGCCTGCAGCTGCAGCGGTGTTCGGTTCGGTTGATGCTGTCTGAGCCTCGCCACAAGGAGAAAAATTCTCCTTGTCTGTGGCTGTTGAAGCTACCACCTCGATTGACCAAGGAGGTTTGTGTAGATGCTGAGGCAGGAAACGTGATACCTCGCCCTTCAGCTCTTTCCGTGCAGGATTTACAGAAGTTTTGGTTATATTCTCGAACTCATCGTTAGCAACATTTTGTGACAAAAAGGATACAAATTGAATCCTTGTTTTGATTTTGTAGGATTGATTAAAACCAGTCGTGTAGCGTGATCTTATAAAACTTTTGCTCATTTTGAGCATGATGTACTAACTTGGACATTATGTAACATCAAACGCATCATGGGAAATATGTTTACTTCTGGATTGGAAATAAACAGGTTTGAGGTCAAAAGGTTCTACTTCCGACTTCCGCTCTTACGGACGACATCGGACCATGACCGACTCAAAAATGTAGTTGGTTTTCTGGCCAAGATGACCATTTTAGACGGCGTACTTTGGCATGTAACAGTTCATCGGTATAGCGATGCTTTTGATAGTCGTTAAATTTCGATTGACTTCTATATCTGCTCAGGTTTGTGTTTTCTTGTGATACTGTGTCTGAGATCTTCAACCCTTTCCTTATTTTACTACGTGTGTGACGGCTGTGGTGTTGACTCAATCACTTAATCCGCTGATACGGACAGCGGATTAGCAAGTTGGCAATGTTTTCGGAGCAATTACAGTGGTGTTGGAGAGGAGATAAGGACTTGTCGGTAATATATAAAGCAGTCAGACGGTGTGGAGTTGAACTCTTTATTTGAAATATCACAGTCAAAATTAATAAAATCAAATAAGGTAAACCGTTGCACACAAAAAACCCTCCTCCCCACCCCAGGGTCCTTTCATCTGTTCCCTGTGGTTTCACACCGGAATCCGGCAGAAACAAACTCACTACTGCGCAGACTCAAACGTGGCGCATTGAATCGCTAGGAAAACCTGGCGTGAGCTGCCAAATTCCGGATAGGTTTGTATGAAATAGGAGAGACACAAGAGAAACTATTATAAATCATTTTATTTTTAAAATTCACCGACTTGAACCAAGTCTACCTACAACCCAAAGGTGTCGTCTGAAAATAGACACAACATTTCAAAAACGTCCATCTCGATATACAATACTTTTCGAATTATGGACTGATTGGCTTTGACAACGAAAGAAACTGAAATATAGAGACAGTTTGCTTCTTTTCCCAGAATGAAAAATACCGCTGTTAAGATATACAATGATGTGAATGATGTATCACAGCGGCGACCGTGAAACATGATACAACAATATCATAGTATAGTCTATGTATTGCTCGAATGTAACAACAATCGATGAGTGCACGATTTGGGATGCATTTGACAGAGCGTGGGTTCTTTGTGATGCAATGGCGAAAAACTCGTCGAGGTGGAACATTCAATAGCCGCGCGTGGGCTTGGTCGATCTTGGGGAAAGGATTCCAAGAAGCTGTCTGCGAGATAAAAATTCAACAACAGATGGCAAGAAAAATAGAAAGGACATGAAGTAAAAGCAGTAATGTAGCAACAGTTACCTTCTGTCAATATTTTTCATTTTTGGCAACTCCTTCGGGCGCCTATTTTCACCGCGTCTGCAATCATTGCATTTCCTGTGCAGAATCGATCTTACGCCCCGTTATTATAGATATTTAAAAATACTGTTCCCTGTTGTTTTACAATTATCCAGGCTTTTTTAATTTGACATTTTTACTAGATTTATTTATTGAGTTTCTTCTAAATTTTCTCTTCCCTAAACCCTAGTCCCCGTAGCATACGTAAATACTCATTATTCAACTATTCATTATGTGCGTTTATTCAAACATCTTGAAAGCAAAACATTGGGTTAGGGAGCATTCAATAATTATAGGGGGTGGGCCGGCGACCTGTACGTAAAATGTGAACCTTCTCCCTAACCTCTTGTAAATTGTGACCCCCTTGTCCGACATTCTAAAACTTGACCCTCACTCAACCACTGTAGTGTTCTCCTCAGGAATATCTAAAACAGTATCAGCTAATTTAAATAAACAATTACTTAATTGTTATGTAAGTTAGGGACAGAAATTACAGGGGGGCTGGCGTTTTTTAGAGAGGAGGGTAGCAATTTATTACGCAAGCATTTGTGAAGGATCATACATATGCGGGAGGGTCACATATTATGCGCAACTAAAGAAGGCAAGTTATTACACCTCACTCATTCAGCGTGCACTGCCATTGGTTAAACACGACTCACGATCATGACCACCAGCCTCGGGCTGGTGGTCATGATCGAAATATTGATGATGCCCTCGCCTACGGCTCGGGCATCATCAATATTTCGATCATGACCACCATCCCTTGGGCAGGCAATAAATCGTGATCTTGCCCTCGCTCTCATGTGTTATTATTTAAATGTAGCAGGCTGATATATGCTTCACCCAAAAATATCGAAATATAATACATGGGAGTCTATTAGGCAAACTACTGACAATTTTCCCCCACAAAACAAGCTATATCTGTACATTTATATATGTTTGATAATATATTTAAATGAACTTTGCTTAAAATGGGAAGTAACACGTGCACGTGTGTACAAGAAAGTGGAATTTGGAATTTCACCGAAATGTTGATTCACTATACATGACAGTCTATGAGGAAACTATGAATATTTTTCCAATACAAAACTAGGTAAATCTGTGTATTTATGTACGCTTGATTATTGATATTAATGTACTTGATTAGACTAGGGTGGTTACAAGTGGATGTGTGTGCAAGACATTTGATTTTGGAATTTCACCGGAATGTTGATTCACTATACATTATGAGAGAACTAGGAACAATTTTTTCCCAATACAAAACATAAAACTGACAATATCTGCGCATTTATAGGCGTTTGATAATTGATATAAATTTTGCCACCTGTCCATTATGTTTTCGCCTCTTGTCTTTCATCAGGTTTAATTGTTCAAGGTATTTAATGTAGGATACGACTGCATCTTCTTTGCTAGTGAAGCTTGTGGATAATGTGTATGTATTTAAACGAATCAATGTATTTCGTCGGTGATTTCCTATTCAGGAAATATCACATGGACAATCAAAGGTTTCGGCCGTAAAATCAGCTTCTGTTAAAAGTGACCCTTCCCCAAGATAGGTTTATAATAAATGAACCCCTGGAAAGTTTTCTAAAAAGTGACCCTCCCCCATTCTCCCTGCCCATCGTCACCTGTAATTACTGAAGACTCTCCTGGACAAGGTCACAAGCATTTTCAAATGTCTTAATATGCGAAATGTATTATTGTTTTTTCTTTCATGGGATATACTTTTGAATTTCCAAATAGAAGCCGAATCCGAATTAATAGCTATACCCTGACTTTGGCTTGAGTCCACATTTTAAAATAAACCTTTGGAACTTTAGAAATCCAAGTTCTCTTTATATATACCTAGATTATACAGAAGCTGCTTTTGGATTTCCTGGCATTCTTGGTGTGGATAAAGTTTCCCCATTTAAGCTGCAGCTTCTAAATATATTTTTATCCAATTTGGCTGTTCACTTTTCTCTGTTTACAAGGTAATACCGTGAATACATGTATTTGTATGTAATATATAATGTCGAGTCTCTATTAAAACTGCATTTTTAAACACTGCAAAATGGCCATTAGATAAGTCTATTATTATCAGTGATATTCCATTTTTTTGTGTGTCAGGAGGGGCACCCCCTCCTTGCCTTGCCAAGCAGTTGGATTATTTGTGTCATTATATGATTCCCCTCCTCTCTATGCAATGTGAAATCTTTCCAAACCTCAGTCTGCTCGTTTTGAATGCTTTTACCCGTGACCTGTAGAAAAAACTCTATAGGCTTCATAATAGTAGCGTCTTTTTCAGATCAATAATGCCACACCATTAGGGCTCGCTTCTATTCTCTTTGCAACTACTTCATGCATTGCCAGAGATAAATATCAACTTTGCGCAACAGCGTACATTTCTTTCTCCCTTTTCGCTTTCTCTACATTGTAAAGAAAAATATTTCAACCAAAAAATTGAACATTTGCAGTGAGGTGCGCGCGCTCAAAACGACTCCTTTGAGAAGGAAAGTAAAAATAAGTTGCCAGAATCAACAAAGTTGAAGAAAATAACAATTCCAAGTGGAGTAGGGAGAAACAAGATAATACTCTCCTACTAATGTTTCAAACCCACCCCCTCCCCCGGATATCTAATAGTCAACCTTTAACGTTTACATTCGCAGAGAGCATTGACCATACTACTCGACGATATAAACGACAAAACACGTTCAACGCGTGGCGACTTTGAATGGATTATCATTTCCCAACCTTGGGGATGTCAAACAACCTTGGTAATTTTACTGTCTCCTTTTGAGAAAGGGAAACCCTGAATATTACTTTCCATATGGTCACTTATAAGCTGTGATATTTTATTCCGGGATTTGAATTTCTCCAATTACAATCTTCTCTCATATCTGCGTGCAATCTGTTGACATCTAGCCGTGGTCTAGCACTCACTGAGTAACCACCTTCCTGAGTTATATTCGTCAATCATATGTCAAGTTCAACAATTGCTAATGAAATGATCAACTTTTATCACAAATGACTAGAGGTCATTTCGAGTCACAGCTAAACAAAAACACAACAATGAAGTCGACAAACGAACGTGGAGTCCCATGGAAATTTAGGTGCCACACAGAAATTACGTGCAGTTTGTGCATCGGCACGATTGTCATTATTTACAACAACTTAGGGAGTCTGAAACTAGGGCTATGGATGTCTTTGAAATAATGAAATAAGAACAGTGAGGTTCAGCAAACCAATTAGCTAAACGCTCCTGAGACACTGTAAATTAACCCAAAAAATATTCTTTAATTTTTTTTGTTGTACATAAAGACAACGTAACAGTCAATTGATATTATAGGACCTTAATTGGTTTAATTGGTTTTGACAATAACATCAACTCTCGATCGATGTAACATTACTCAATCCTCATTTCAATGCAGATGCCATCATTTCCACTGTTCCATCGCCTAGTCTGTATTGTCGATTAAAATCAATTATACAGAACCTAACTGTAGTAGATATCACTGCAACTGTAACAGTTTTTAATCAATTCTCATATTTCACATTTATGCGTTTGGCTCATCTGTCATCAGTGAATTATTACACGTGATACACCCTCAACCCCCCAAGTAACTAATTTGGAATGCACTTCGCCGCCTCCTTACGTAAGTTTAATATTAGACTAAAAGTAAGTAAATCATCTGTTTTGGGCACATTCAATAGTCTGAAAGTTAGCCAGGTATGCAGATGAAAAACACGCATACTTAAAATTAAACGCAGGCTCAGTTTGCCTGCTCGATTCTAGAAATGAGACATCACATGCTTTCAAGGGTTAATAAAGGTGATGTTTCTTGAAGTAACCATAAACAACGTAAAAATCATGATTGTATGGTAAGGCAGAACATCGCTTTCGCGTTTACGCATTTATACACAGTGTGAGACAATTTCTGAGACTGGGATCATTTTTTTCCACATCGTCGATCCCACATTCCCAGTGGCCAGGAATGTGAGAAAAAGTGGTCCCTGTGTGCCGCCAGACAAATGCTACATGGCTGACTATAGCCATTCAATCCACATGAAATGCCAAACATTACTCTTGTTATTGTAAGTGATCTATCAAAGGTTTTTCTGTTTTCCAAAAGGCAAGACATCGATGGACGATATATCATTTAGTTTCGATATGAAAATGACGTTCAAAAAACTAAAGTGGCCAAAGGAAATGAGAAAAGTGTACAGCGGGTGATGATAATGAATTGTATATTAGATATCAAAATTTGTGCTTTGATATTTACAAACGGATTGATTTATTCTATTGAGTGCTTATCAAGCGTCCATCATATATTTTAAATTTTCACCACAGTCAATCGTGTTTGATGCAAACAGTTACCATAGCAACATATACAGCCACATGTTTCTGATCTTTTAGATTTAGTGAATCTAGTGACACTGCCTCTTGCACAAGCCTGCCCTCTGGATGTCAAGTCATACCCAAGGCACTACCCAGTCGTGCAAGGATTAGATTAGAATGGTACACAGGAGCATGAGGTGTTCGGTCTTGTCCTATGAATTCTTGATACAAAATAGTAGCTAGCTTCAGTTTCAGCTCGATATAAAAGGGCCTATTGCTTCGGGTACATATCTTCTAAAAGCGAGTCTTGTACATGTTTTACACCACCACGAACACTCGCACCTCAGCATGTTTTCTGACCTTGTAAGGAACTGAAGAGATCATAATTCTAAATCATTTTCCTAATTTTTTTTCTATGAGCAAGTTAATGATGCCATTATGCATTCTATGAGAAAGGTAATGAGAAAAATTCCTTGATATTTGGAATCCTATCAGTATTATAAATACTCTTAACTCTCTTGACATTCATTTCCCAGCAAAGATTTAAGCTGTGATTTAGGTTAATATTAAAAGAAACCAGTCTTTATTAAGAAGATTTATTTGAAATGAGTACGTATGGAATAATTTACGACAACAGTTAAATGGCTTGTCGCGATTTTAGTTGAAGGAAAGTGTAGATTGCATTTCAATTTAGTTACTTGAAGTTTTTGTTTTGTGCCCTTTCGATAATATAAGAGCGTTAATGGGCTTTTCTCCAGTTTCGCAAATTAGAAAACGACGAAAACCATATTTGATCACCATCTCTGTTTGCTCGTAGAGAGCACATCTTTCCAGGTGCAGAGAAATCAACTCTGTTATCCAAGAAATCAACTCTGTTATCCACTTAATGCCCGCATGGATAGTAAATCACACACATATATATATATATATATATATATATATATATATATATATATATATATATATATATATATATATATTATATATATATATATATATATATATATATATATATATATATATATATAACAACACTAAACTATGATTACTGACAGTCGTCAACCTGGCATGTTGAACTTGATGTTGGCCATACATGTTGACCTTCCCCTAAAGACAGTATTTTGCAGTTCTTGAAAAGGACGCAGTTTAAGCAGAAATTGATACAATGACGAGATGTTTTGTAGGTCACCAGATGTAAGGCATACGACATGCATCCCTTTCTTCGTAAAATACGTTTACATGTATGAGCAACTGCGCCAAAGTTGTATTTTCTGCCAGACATACACAGTTGAAAATTAAAGAAACCTTTCCGAAACGCCGACAACTAGTGAATCGAATTCACACTGTCATGGACTCACAGTAAAGAAAGTATATTATCAGAAACGTTCACATGAGGAAATTGAAACACGATAGGCAAGATCGTAGGATGGTACTCCCGCATCAATAAAGATGACTTTGTTGATAGATGACATTGTTGATATCGTTGAATAACTTTTTGTTGTCATTTAAGGTAGCGAGAAATGGTATTTTTGATCCCAAAAGTTCATGTAATGAAATTTTATTTTTTTTCTAAGTTTAAATAAAGATACAGACTTACAAATTTCAGAATTTGATAATTAGACATTCAACTTCAAGGGGAAAAAGTAATAACCGTAAATATGTGAACATATTGAGAAATATGACACCATATAATTAAATAATTAATAATTCATTGATTTCCTTTTGCTCTTAAACTTTATTATTGAAAGAACGACAAGAAGTTAATTTCCAAAAATAATCAAACACTCATGAGTCATAGGTCTTCTGTCTAACTCAATTAAGGTACCACCTCTAACATCGGCCTGTGAAAATATATTTCGAAAATAGGTAAGAATGATTTTTTTACGTTAAGTTCCCCAATGCTTAAACAAAGACGATTAATTTGCTTAATGTCTTATTATAAACCTGCCTCATTGATTAATGGAAATGTCATGGTAAAACCCGAACGAGCACGATAAACATATATTTTGAAATTATTAAACGAAATATGTTGTTTAAGGTTACCTGTCATCAGGGTTATCATGAAAATTAAAGTGAGATTTTCTTGAATCTATTAAATACATATGCTTTCTATCCACGGTTTATCGTTTTCTTACATAAAATTTATCAACACTATTAGATTGTATTTAAAAAGGATTGTCTAGTGACCTGTCATTTCCATCAGAGCGCCTAAGAGCCCGAAAAAATATAAAAATGCAATTACATTGAGCAAGTGTAGAGTAATATCTTCATTAAATCACAAAAATACTTTTTGATCAAAATCTGAACCCTAATCTGTAAACTTCATCAGAAGATAATCATGCAACTTTACTTTGAATATGGACAGAGTTGAGTGTTTCTAATCAAAGGGGCAATGTATTCAAAGTACTTGCAGCCCGGAAAGAGAAGGACTTTTGACTTATGGCAGTCTTGAATTTTGGAAGCTACAAATTGCCATGACTGGCATGACGGGTGTTCGATGAAATTCGATGAAAACGTCAGTCAAATCAAATAAGGGGGTGCAAGGCCATTCAGTGATTTGAATGTCAATAACGCAGTGAAATAGACAATACGTGGGTCAATCGGCAACCAGTGTAAAAATAGTTCGTGATGGAACAAACATGTCAATCCCTAAAATTACCCTTCCAGCCCTTTTTGGGGTTTATAAATACGGTGAATATTTGACTTTGAACTATTGCCCCAAACAGTGCAACAATAATTAATCTAGGAAAGGAACAGTGCATTGTACACAACCAAAAGTGTACTCATAGTCGTAAGTGGACGTACTTTGCGAAGGATGCCAATTCTGAAAGAAAGTTTCTTCCGTAAGTTATCAACGTTAACATCGCAACATAAAGTAAAATCAATCGCAACGCTTTTGAAGATGTGAGAAGAGACATAACAGATAATTGTTTCAGGTATTGTGACACGAATAGAGGCTTCAGTGTTAGTAATATATCAAATTTTTGGGCAAGAAACAACGACTATACCTTTGGTTTTCACCGTGTTGACAGCCACAACATTATTACTAACCCAAGATGAGATTGGGACCATATTGACGTTCACAAGGAATAACTTGATTAACGGTAGACTACAAGAAATACACAAAGTCCTGGTCGTCAGTGAACATGTCTAATAACTCACCTGTATTAAAGCAACGGTGGACTTCGTTGATGGAAATAAAAAAATGCAGGGACCGAGAATAGACCCTTCAGGGACGCCACTTACAGATGGCAGGACCTCTGACTCACATCCAAGATAGGGAACAAACTCTGCCTGTCAGGTAAGAGCGAAACCAACGAAGATATGGCTCTGAAACACCATAGATAGCGAATTTATCAATGAGAATATCATGATCAACTAGATCAAAAGTTTTACCTAGATCCAAAACAATAATCATTTAAAAGACCGGAATAAATGTTAGAGAGGTGATCCGTAGTTTTATCAGAGCAGCGTGACATGACGGATGTTCTTTGAAGCCATATTGAGACACAATCAATGATTCGATGCAAATAGTTAAAAACTCTAATCTAACATGCTTATCAAGGATTGTAGAGAGCAAGAGCAAATGAAAAACAGGCCTATATTTGTCAACATCGCTTTTCGAACCACCCTTCTTAATCGGAACGACACAGGCAATCTTATAACGAGTAGGTAAGACCTCATGTGTTATTGACAATTTAAAAATATCAATAACAGATCGGCAATACACAGTGCACCCATCTTCAGAAATTTTACGATGGCTCATCATTACCGGCAGACCTTTATCATCGAGGAAAGAGAGATGTTTTTCACAAAGTCGACAGTGACAGGAGGAATTTGAAAGCTGGGTGAAGAGTTGCTATGGCTTTTGTAAGACTGAGATAAAGAGTGTTATAAATATGCTGACGAAACTTATCAGTACTGTTCTAGTGAAGTGAATATTGAAAGCCTCTGCGATATACTCTTGTTTTTTTCAATCTCTTACCTATATTTGGTAGAAAGCTGAACTGTGTGAACGATAAGAATTTCAGGAGAGAACCACGGTGGTTGTCTAATCCTACTCACACGTCTTGAGATGAGAGGTGCATGCGCATTGCAAATGCGACTGAAGGATGTTAGCGCACCATTGAAAGTGGCATTCAGATTATTTGACATGCCGCAATCTGGACAATACATAGATTCTAGATCCCAGACAAAACTCTCGGAAACAAAATCACGAAAATGTCTTGACTTAATCGTAATAGTGGAATCAGTGGTATCAGAATTTTCATTCAAACGTCGTACAGCAGGATAAAAATAAAATAGGCCAACCTCGAGAACACAGATAGATAAAATATTCATTGGGCGACTAACATAGAGGTGATCAAAGAGGGGGGTCCCTGAAATTGGTCCAGTGGAAACCGAGACAAGCTGTGTAAAATTCAGTGAAGCCATGCACTGGCTAGAATCTATGTATTTGCCAGTGTAGCTCTTTATATACGCTGTGTAGTAACTCTCGCCGTAGACTGAACCTGGGCAACGGTGTCACTTGTATGCTTTTGCATATATCATGAACTAAATATGGGTTTCCAGAGGGTTGTTTACGTAAGCAGAGATTACAATGTGAAAAATATGACTTTATTATTTTTAATCGTAATTTATTAATAATCATAATTATCACAATAATGGGGTTTCCAGACGGTATTTACACAAAATAGACGACACTGTTTGTATAAAAAAGTTTTAATATTCTGTAACATCCATATCAATAATTTATTAACATTCATAATTAATTTTTGATAATAATAGGAAAAGTCATCACAAATATTGCCTTATCGGCCTGTGCATTCTGAGATAATAAGTTAAAAATTGAAATCTCCCAAAACGATTTTCTTTCTGCAGAGGTCATAGCTATCGGTCAGAAAGTCTGCGTCAGGACGCAAGTCACTAAGAAAAGTTTCACTTAAATAGTGAACAGCGCAAAGAGATTTTGGGAGAAGCAAAACCAAAATCTTATTGATCAATCTTGTTCGTAATATGTTGAATGTTCCAGTGACCAAGGCATAAGCCTTTGATCTTACTAAGATCATAAGAAAGGTTTGCGTCGAATGTGAAATATTTCTCCATGAACGTTTATTTATGGGCAAGGGCGAGAGGAAAGCCAAAAATTAACGAGCGAGGCTTGCCGAGGCCATTAATTTTGGCTTTCCTCTCACCCGCGCCCATAAATAAACGTTAACGGTCAGCGCGGAGTCTGTTATTTCCATCATATTATCAACGAATCCCCCACAACCGACAAAATGTACGAAACTTTCCCACGCGAACGACAGCCGGGCCCCAAAAGGTCAGTGAGTAGTGCGCCCGCTGTAAAAAAATTACAAATCCAGAGATTTTTTTAAATAGTGTTTAATCTTGGCCGACAAGTGCTCCATTTTATTTTGTATTTGATTATGATCTCTGTACAAATTACAATTTACGTTTTAGCTGAAAAGTTATGATGTTTACGAAATTATTCCTATTCACGGGCACATAAACAAACCATTATTGCGTATTAGTGGTCGGTCACATGGTTCAGCCCGACCAATTAAAATGCGACGGACAGGGCATGGCAATATAATGTCAGATATAAATATAATGCGTAAGCTTTTTGTAGAAAGATTAAAATTGCTGTCGCTTTTTGAATTTATATTCGATGAAGTGGAGCAAAGCAGCGTTTTTTTGTAATGCCTGTTAGCATTCAAAGCGTTTGTCGCCTATCCTGTGGCATTTGAACTGTACAACTCTGATTCATGTTGAAAGGTTCTACAGGCTGTAAAGATAACATCTTCTTATCGCAGACTACACCGATAAGAATACAGGGCCCAACTAACATGCAGTGGTATTCTCCAAATCTGAATGATTCACCAGAAACGTTTTGTGGAAAATGCCCATGAGAAACAGTTGCCATAGTAACTGCTACAGTTGATTTTACGTTGATTCAGAAGTGTTTCACGTGGACAGTAAAACAAGATTCGTCAACACATCGTCCCGCTGCGGTTCGCAAGTTTATCACATTCAGTGTACACATGATAAAATTGCTTACGGGAAATCTCGGATTGCTATGAAATCCCACAAGACTAACAACAAGGAGTTCAGTTGCTTTGCATCTTCCTGTAGTGCAATGTGATATGTTCGTAAACACAACCTTATTCTAAAGATCGTATTATTGGTGAACATTTTCAAGCAATTTACTCTAAATAGACAAATAATGATGGCTTAAAGTAACGTGACAGCAAATGCATGATGGGAAATAATGAAGCCGAGTAATGCTAGTTTGATCGATGAGTTTGATCAAAGAAATAATTAGAGGAGAAAACAATATAATATGCCTTTATGCGTCAGTAAGAAATTGCATATCACAATTCAAACTCTCGATAGTTAGGGCACTCATTAAAACTT